>NC_135824.1:60609814-60811661 GCF_964213995.1 Mustelus asterias
CCCATAACCCCTGATCCTCTTATTAATCAAGAACCTATCTATCTCTGTCTTAAAGACACTCAATGACCTGGCCTCCACAGCCTTCTGCGGCAAAGAGTTCCACACATTCACCACTCTCTGGCTGAAGAAATTCCTCCTCATCTCTGTTTTAAAGGATCGTCCCTTTAGCCTGAGGTTGTGCCCTCTGGTTCAAGTTTTTCCTACTAGTGGAAACATCCTCTCCGTGTCCACTCTATCCAGGCCTCGCAGTATCCTGTAAGTTTCAATAAGATCCCCCCTCATCCTTCTAAACTCCCAATGAGTACAGACCCAGAGTCCTCAACCATTCCTCATATGACAAGCTCTTCATTCCAGGGATCATTCTTGTGAACCTCCTCTGGACCCTTTCCAAGGCCCAGCACATCCTTCCTTAGATATGGGGCCCAAAAGCTTGCACTGTCTCTGAATGTATCTCTGAATTATCTGCCAAAAGTGGCTTACCCATGTTGAACAGTAAGGGAGTAATACTAAATTAAAACTGCCTGCACCTTTTCCGTGTTTTGAGTGGAATAAATTGAATCTTGTTCTCTAATTTGGGATGAAAAATCCCCTATGTTCCATACTTGATTTGGCAGACCCAGTTGCTTACACATGCCCCCTTTGGTCTATTGCCTGGATTGTCCTGAGCCCAGACTGTTCAATTATACATTCCCTGTCACAACTCTCGCACTGTTCCCCTGGGTGCATCTCACTCAGCTTTGTAAGTGTGACATTGGACCTTTGCCCTCAAGTGCGACACCACAAAGAACAAAGAAAATTACAGCACAGGAACAGGCCCTTCGGCCCTCCAAGCCTGCACCGACCATGCTGCCCGACTGAACTAAAACCCCCTACCCTTCCGGGGACCATATCCCTCTATTCCCATCCTATTCATGTATTTGTCCAGACGCCCCTTAAAAGTCACTACCGTATCCGCTTCCACTACCTCCCCCGGCAGCGAATTCCAGGCACCCACCACCCTCTGTGTAAAAAAACTTGCCTCGTACATCTCCTTTAAACCTTGCCCCTCACACCTTAAACCTGTGCCCCCTAGTAATTGACTCTTCCACCCTGGGAAAAAGCTTCTGACTATCCACTCTGTCCATGCCCCTCATAATCTTGCAGACTTCTATCAGGTCGCTCCTCAACCTCCGTCGTTCCAGTGAGAACAAACCAGCGTAAGGTGTTACCCATTCTGTACACTTGTCCACCCTAAAGGCCAAAAAGATTCACACCAACCACACCACCAGGCTAAAAGGGTGAGTCAAATTTATTTCCAAACAAAATTATTCAGAAGGAAAAGAATACAAATAGTAATGTTAATCGACAAAAATCTGCAGGAGCTGGAAATCGGACATATAAACAGAAGAGGTTGGAAATGGAACGACACTGTGGCACAGCGGTCAGCACTGCTGCCTCAAGGCGCCCGGGTTCGATTCCCGGCTTGGGTCACTGTCTGTGTGGAGTCTGCACGTTCTCCCCGTGTCTGCGTGGGTTTCCTCCGGGTGCTCCGGTTTCCTCCCACAGTCCGGCTTGGGTCACTGTCTGTGTGAAGTTTGCACGTTCTCCCCGTGTCTTCGTGGGTTTCCTCCCACACTCCAAAGGTGTGCGGGTTAGGTTGATTGGCCATGCTAAATTGCCCCGTATTGTCAGGGGGATTAGCAGGGTAAATACATGAGGTTACGGGAATAGGGTCTGGGTGGGATTGTTGTTGGTGCAGACTCGATGGGCCGAAAGACCCCCTTCTGCACTGTAGGGATTCTAAGATTCCGTAATTAACTATTGAAGCTCCTTCTTGGTGTTAGGGACCAAATCAGAAACTCCAAGGTATATCATAGAAGTATTAAATCATAGAATCCCTACAGTGCAGAAGGAGGCCATTCGGCCCATCGAGCCTGCACTGACCACAATCCCACCCAGACCCTATTCCCGTAACCTCATGTATTTACCCCATCCGCAACCCCACATATTTACACTGCTAATCCCCCTGACACCAAGGGGCAATTTAGCCTGGCCAATCCACCTAACCGGCACATCTTTGGAGTGTGGGAGGAAACCGGAGCACCCGGAGGAAACACACACGGACATGGGGGAGAACGTGCAAACTCCGCACAGACAGACATCCAAGGCTGGAATCGAACCCGGGTCCCTGGCGCTATGAGGCAGCGGCGCTAACCACTGTGCTGCCGTGCCACCCCATTAATCACATAGCACATTAATTATGGCACAGAAACAGACCATTTGTTCCAATCAAGGATATGGGAGGAAGCAGGATCAGCCAATGGTGTCGCAGGTTCAAAGGGCAGAATGGCCTCCTCTTGCTAACCACTGTGCCACCCATCCACATTATGAAGTTAGCCTAGATCCTAACTTTTCCTTTTGATTTTGGCATTAGGGTAAGTGTAAAGTGTTTCGCTCCAGGTATGATTCAAGTGACCCACTAAGAGGCTTTCATCAAACTAAAATTTATTTTGAGGCAAGGTCTCTACTTTCTCTGAAGACTAAGGAAATTTGGCATGTCAGCTACGACTTTCACCAACTTTTACAGATGCACCATATAAAGCATTCTTTCTGGTTGTATCACAGCTTGGTATGGGCTCCTGCTCTGCCCCAAGGCCACAAGGAACTACAAAAGGTCGTGAATGCGGCCCAATCCATCACGCAAACCAGCCTCCCATCCATTGACTCTGTCTACACTTGCCGCTGCCTCGGCAAAGCAGCCCAGCATAATTAAGGACTCCACACACCCCGGACACTCTCTCTTCCACCTTCTTCCGTTGGGAAAAAGATACAAAAGTCTGAGGTCACGTACCAACCGACTCAAGAACAGCTTCTTCCCTGCTGCTGTCAGACTTTTGAATGGACCTAACTCGCATTAAGTTGATCTTGCTCTACACCCCAGCTATGACTGTAACACTACATTCTGCACCCTCTCCTTTCCTTCTCTTTGAATGGTATGCTTTGTTTGTATAGTGCACAAGGAACAAAACATTACACTGTATACTAATACATGTAAGAAGTTTAACAACACCAGGTTAAAGTCCAACAGGTTTATTTGGTAGCAAATGCCACTGGCTTTCGGAACAGGCTGTTCCTTCATCAGGTGGAGTGGAGAAATGCTCACAAACAGGGCATACAGAGACACAAACTCAATTTACAGAATAATGATTGGAATGCAGTCTTTACAGATAATCAAGTCTTAAAGGTACAAACAATATGAGTGGAGAGAGCATTAAGCACAGGTTAAAGAGATGTGTATTGTCTCCAGACAGGACAGCCAGTGAGATTCTGCAAGTCCAGGCAAGCTGTGGGGGTTACAGATAGTGTGACATGAACCCAAGATCCCGGTTGAGGCCGTCCTCGTGTGTGCGGAACTTGGCTATCAGTTTCTGCTCAGCGACTCTGCGCTGTTGTGTGTCGTGAAGGCCGCCTTGGAGAACGCTTACCCGAATATCAGAGGCTGAATGCCCATGACCGCTGAAGTGCTCCCCAACAGGAAGAGAACAGTCTTGCCTGGTGATTGTCGAGCAGTGCTCATTCATCCGTTGTCGCAGCGTCTGCATGGTTTCCCCAATGTACCATGCCTCGGGACATCCTTTCCTGCTGCGTATCAGGTAGACAACGTTGGCCGAGTTGCAAGATTATGTACCGTGTACCTGGTGGATGGTGTTCTCACGTGAGATGATGGCATCCGTGTCGATGATCCGGCACGTCTTGCAGAGGTTGCTGTGGCAGGGTTGTGTGGTGCCGTGGTCACTGTTCTGAAGGCTGGGTAGTTTGCTGCGGACAATGGTCTGTTTGAGGTTGCGTGGTTGTTTGAAGGCAAGAAGTGGGGATGGCCTTGGCGAGATGTTCGTCTTCATCAATGACATGTTGAAGGCTCCGGAGGAGATGCCGTAGCTTCTCCGCTATTAATACATGTGACAATAATAAATCAAATAACAAATCAAATGAAATGAAATCAAAAACACCCCCACACACACACACACACGTACATACAACACGCACGCATACACACACACACACGCACACGCACACACATACACACACACGCCTTCTTTATAGAACCACACAATATTCCCCAAAAATGTTTTGAACAGAACATCTCCCTTCACACATTGTGAAGCTGAAAGCTCAGTGCTGTGAAGAATAAGGCAGTCGGTAACAATGCAAAGCCTGCCCATTGTCAGGGAGACTGCAGCAAGGTGAAGCCAAACTCACAACATCTTGCAGTAATGATTAGGCAGCAATGAAATGGCAGCAAGGAACAGCAGGAAATATCTTGAGGAATGAGGTTTGGGGAGGAAAGGAGCGGACGCTGTGACAATCACTGGGAGTGCGGTGATTGAGTGGAAATGCACCTTCGGACCTTCTCTGGAACTAAAGGCTTCAGAATCAGAGACTAAATTTCATTCTGCAGCAGATGTGATAAAGGTGAAGCTACCTGACTCCAGCTGTTGCCTCCTGTTTACCCCTGAGTCAGGCGCTACACAAAGCAAGATAGTTCCTTGAACTCTCCGTGGGTGAACAATATAATAAAGCGCCGGAAGGATACACATCGATGAGTCAGTTCATCAACTGCAGCAAATTGTCACCAATCATTTCCCACAAACAGCCCCAAACCTCACTGCCAAAGGAAATCCAAAGTGTGTTCGCCACTCTCCCTTTATCCTGTCCTCCCCTGCACCCCCTCAATACAAAACTCATGCTCAAATCCAACCCAGTACTGAGGGAGTGCCGCACTGTCAGAGGGTCAGTGCTGAGGGAGTGCCGCACTGTCAGAGGGTCAGTACTGAGGGAGTGCCGCACTGTCAGAGGGTCAGTGCTGAGGGAGTGCCGCACTGTCAGAGGGTCAGTGCTGAGGGAATGCCAGAGGATCAGTGCTGAGGGAGTGCCGCATTGTCAGAGGGTCAGTGCTGAGGGAGTGCCGCACTGTCAGAGGGTCAGTGCTGAGGGAATGCCAGAGGGTCAGTGCTGAGGGAGTGCTGCACTGTCAGAGGGTCAGTACTGAGGGAGTGCCGCACTGTCAGAGGGTCAGTACTGAGGGAGTGCTGCACTGTCAGAGGGTCAGTGCCGAGGGAGTGCTGCACTATCAGAGGGTCAGTACTGAGGGAGTGCCACGCTGTGAGAGGGTCACTATTGAGGGAGTGCCGCACTGTCAGAGGGTCAGTACTGAGGGACTACCGCACTGTCAGAGGGTCTGTGCTGAGGGAATGCTGCACTGTCAGAGGGTCAGTACTGAGGGAGTGCTGCACTGTCAGACGGTCAGTGCTGAGGGAGTGCTGCACTGTCAGACGGTCAGTGCTGAGGGAGTGCCGCACTGTCAGAGGGTCAGTATTATGGAAGTGCTCCACTGTTACTTGTTACTTATTCGCTTCCGGTGGGAGTGAGTTCCACATTCTCTCTACTCCCCATGGGAGTGAGTCCCACATTCTCCCCACTCCTTGTGGGAGCGAGTCGCACATTCTCCCCACTCCCCGTGGGAACGAGTCCCACATTCTCCCCACTCCCTGTGGGAGCGAGTCCCACATTCTCCCCCACTCCCCGGTTGAAGAGGTTTCTCCTGAGTTCCATTCCATGCCCGTTGGCCCCGCAGGGGGCTGGCGTGTATTATTGACCCTTCTAATCGCGTTTTGTTTTGCTGTTGAAGTTTCCTTTGCGTTCTGTCTTTCTGTTTGGGCAGTCCCCTTCTTTTTGCCGGCCTCCCTTCTTGCTTTGTCCCTGCGTGTGATTGATTCAGCTTCTTAGTTTTGCATGAACAGAAATGGCCTGGGAAGTGTTTGATGGGGACATTGCTGTGGGAGCTATCGACTCACTTTCTCAGCTTGGTGGGGATCAATGGGGGGGTTCTCTCTTTAACATTCATTCCTGTTTCCCTTACTGTCCAGAAATTGGGAAAACCAAACAGATTAGGACACAGCAATAAAAAGCCCTTTATCCCCCGGTCTGTGCTCAAACACGGATTCATCGATATCCAGGGGGCCTTTTCCCTGTGCATCATTAAATAGTGAGCATTGAACAAGATATTCAACTGTGGGAGCAGCGTAATCGGAACTGTTCCTCCCCTGGCCGTGCGCCGACTCAGGTGCAGATTTCAGATAGTCAGATGCTCTTTCCTAGGGTAGAGAAGTCAAGTACTCGGGGACATAGGTTTAAGGTGCGTGGGGAGAAGTTTAGAGGAGATGCGCGAGGCAATTTTTTTACACAGAGGGTGGTGAATGTCTGGAAGGCGCATCCCGGGGAGGTGGTGGGAGCAGGTACGATAGCGGCATTTAAGGGGCAACTGGGCGAACACATGAATAGGATGGGAATGGAAGGATACGGACTCTGTAAGTGCATACTGTTTTAGTTTAGGCAGACATCATGATTGGTTTGGAGGGCCGAAGGGCCTGTTCCTGTGTTGTACTGTTCTTTGTTCTTTGTTGAAACATAGGGGATAGGAGCAGGAGGAAGCCATTCGGCCCTTCGAGCCTGCTCCCCCATTCATCACCATCATGGCTGATCATCCAACTCAATAGCCTAATTCTGCTTTCTCCCCATAACCTTTGACCCCATTCGCCCCAAGTGCTATACCCAGCCGCCTCTTGAATACATTCAATGTTTTGGCATCAACTACTTCCTGTGGTAATGAATTCCACAGGTTCACCGGGTGAAGAAATGTCTCCTCACCTCCGTCCTAAATGGTCTCCCCCGAATCCTCAGACTGTGAGCCCTGGTTCTGAACTCCCCCCACCATCGGGAACATCCTCCCTGCATCTACCCTGTCTAGTCCTGTTAGAATTTTATAAGTCTCTATGAGATCCCCCCTTCATTCGTTGAGGCAGAGATCATAGGTTAACAATCAGGGGTGGGGAACGGTGCAAAGGAACGGACGAAAAATGCAAAACTGCTGCTATTATTGTGGCTCAAATCATCGGATTAAAAGCGGAGGAAATGCATTTGGTCGGAGCCAGGGCGAATGTATTTACTTTGCTCCCATTGCCACACAGAGTGTGAGACAGAAATGCTTGATCAAGAAATTAGATATTCAAGAATCTATCTTAGAGCAGCGTCACTATGCATTTATAGTCTCCCAATCTCTTTAGAATATTGGCTTATCTGTAACAGCAGATACAGAATGGATAGGTTACATAAACTGGCGCCTGCGTGGGCAACCAGTCCGTGAAGAAAATTCCAGCGGACATTTCTTAGTTTCTTTAATCACAGCCAAATCCTGCTGATTTTATTAAAGATATCCATCTGTCCGCACCTATCTCTGTAAATGTCTGGCTTTCTGTCTATTTGTCTGTCCTTTGCGTCTGCCTGCCTCCCCCTCTCTCTGTCTAACTGTCTGTCTACTTAGCTGTCTGTCTGTCTACCTGTCTCTCCGATTACCTGGCTTACTGTCTACCCGTCTGTCTATCTGTCTGTCTGTCTATCAGCCCCTCTCTCCCAGCCTGGCCGCACTTGTGATTGGTTTATATCGAGAGGCAGCCAGCAAGATTTGTAGATGGAAAATGAAGGTTAACAGTACCCCAAGGCAACTCTGAATACATTGCCAGGATGACAAGGAAAAACAGCAGGTGAAGAAACAGCTCATTTTTGGGGAATTGTGTACAATAAACCCTCAGTAGCATCGTGGATCCAAAATTAGCCAAATGACAGGGAGCAGAGAATAATGGACAATGGATATTTTTCAGGCTGGGGGAAGGTTTGCAGTGGAGTTCCCCAGGGGTCAGTATTGGGACCCTCACTTTCCCTGATATATCATTAATGATCTCGATCTTGGTGTGCAGGAGGCAATTTCAATGTTTGCAGATGACACAAAACTTGGAAATATTGTAAACTGTGAGGAGGTCTGTTTAGGTGACACGGCGGCAGTGGTTAGCACTGCTGCCTCACAGCGCCACAGACCTGGGTTCTGATTCCCACTTGGGTCACTGCCTGTGCGGAGTCTGCACGTTCTCCCCGTGTCTGCGTGGGTTTCCTCCGGGTGCTCCGGTTTCCTCCCACAGTCCGAAAGACGTGCTGGTTAGGGTGCATTGGCTAAATTCTCCCTCAGTGTCTTTAAAATTACTATTTTGGCTGAGAGTGAAGCATGCTGGGATTTTTGGTCAACTTAAAACCAGATGCAGGTCATAAGGCTCCGGTGTGGGAGCTGTGATCTGAAACCTCCCAGATAAGGGAAGTTGTTTACATTGACCCAGACATTGCGTCTCTGATTTATATGGCCGCTATGTATGGTACATGTCAAATGAACTAAGTGTAATGGCATCATTCAAAAGTAATTTCATTGGATGTTCAAACCATGTGATCGGTTTCTGGTTACACAGTTGGCTGGGTGACGGGGAATCTTCTGGAAGCGAGTAGAGAATTGTGGATAATGAGACATATGAGCCTTTGTTTGCCAGAGATAACTCGAACCATCGCAATAAGACCTGTGCCCTGAAGGATGCTTCAGAGAAGGAGACGATAGATTTCAACATCAAGGATATTTCTTGGCCAAGGTTTTCCTAAACTCGATAGTGTCTATTTTCAGTTAAATAGTTAAAGTTGATGTTCAGTTAAAGGGCAGTTTAAGAGTCAAAGTTCAGTTGAAAGTTGATGTTCAGTTAGAGTTAAAGTTCAGTAAAGAGTTAAAGAGTTGCAACTATTTATGTTTGAGTTGGTACCAGGAATGTTAAATAAAGGAATAATTGAATTACTATCCTTGTTTGTCTTATTAAACTGGAATTCTTGGAAGGTGTTTAAATTAAAGCTGTATAACAGAAACGTACATTGATACATGAACACAAAAACCTTTGCATCCTCACAAAACTCCATCTTAGTCTAAAATCACAATAGGTTTATTCATTCCCACAGCAATGACTTTTTGCTGGTCACTAACTACATTTCCAAATTTCTAATGGACAATTGGAGGATACCTCAAGTGCATCCTTGTTGATTGTATCAGACACTGGTCGACCTTTCAGGAACACGTGTGTTAAATGGGGCGTTAGAACAGCCTCACCAGAATATCCCAGTTTCAACAGTCCAAGATCTCCGTATTGCCGTGTTACACTTACTAGCATAACCTTTAGACTTCAGCAGCAGAAATCATGCTTAGAAGGCAAGTTAAGGACAACTTTGCCCACCCTTCATCTGTTCCATTTCTCACAAGAGCGTGAGAAACTGCTCGACAAATAAAGGAGAATGAAGACGGCGAACAGCCAATGAACAGGTGTGGAACTGGCTAGTTTGAGTCATGCATCTCACCCAGGGACTTGGTGACAGGCAGCAATATCCGAAAGGAGCAATGTGGCAAGATCCTACAAAGCCACAACACTGAACGGGGTAATGTTCAGACGCCAGATAAAGGAATTGTACAACAGAGTAACATCCTCCATTCCAACTATGTCTAGAACTCATCCAAAGATGGACTTGGAGGTTAAAATGTGGAATGCCACCATAAAAACAGTCAGCGCTCTGTCAACAAACAAAATACCACACACCTAAGAGACAAGAACACCCAGATGAGAAGTCTAGAAGGTTGAGAACCCCGTGCTGTACCTGTTCTGGGAGTGTTTGATGGGGGGCAGTGTAGAGGGAGCTTTACTCTGTATCTAACCCCATGCTGTACCTGTCCTGGGAGTGTTTGATGGGGACAGTGTAGAGGGAGCTTTACTCGGTATCTAACCCCGTGCTGTGTCTGTCCTGGGAGTGTTTGATGGGGGACAGTGTAGAGGGAGCTTTACTCTGTATCTAACCCCGTACTGTACCTGTCCTGGGAGTGTTTGATGGGGGACAGTGTAGAGGGAGCTTTACTCTGTATCTAACCCCGGGCTGTACCTGTCCTGGGAGTGTTTGATAGGGGGACAGTATAGAGAGAGCTTTACTCTGTATCTAACCCCGTGCTGTATCTGTCCTGGGAGACTGAGACATTTGGAATTTGAAATCGGGAATCATCACATTCTCTGCTTGATGAACACAATGGGGACGATTTGCCGAAAGAAATTCTAAATTTGCGTAAAAACTGGAGTAAATCAGATTGTTTTTTTCAGCGGGAGATTCAGAATGAGTCTCCCACACTCTGTGAGCTGCAGAGTGCCAGAGAGTGAATCATGCTGGGAGTCGGGGTGCGGGGCCTATTCCCGCTGGAAAAGGCCGGAGCATAGCGCTGGGCTGCGCCACTGCGCATGCGTAATCTGTCAGCACCAAGATCCGCGCATGTGCAGTAGCCCCGCACTGCCGGCCTCCTAATCACTGGCCAGCCCGATCACTGGCCAGCCCCTCAGCCCCGAAACGCTGCCCCTCCGACCCCCCCACCCCACCCACGGCCCGATTTCTGGCCTCGTAAACATATCTGGGTCAGCTTTGGACCCCCCCCCCCAACTGCCCCCAGCCTGCCTCTATTCCCCCACCCCAGCAATGGCAGCCCCGACCTTACCCTCCCGGCAGCTCTGACCCCCTCCCTGGGCAGGCCGATCCCCCCCACCCCGATGCCCAGCACCGATTCCCGGCCTCCCTCCCTCTGCTCGCGATCCTAAATGCAGAGTGGCGGCCGTATTCCACCCCCCCCAACTGATCACCCCCCTACAACAGAGGCCCCGCCCCTCTTTAGGCCACTCCCCCAGAAGGCCCCGCCCCTTGACACTTTTTGATGCCCAGTGGGTAGTGCTAAGGTGACGCCTGGGCAGTGTCAGGGGGCCAGGCTGGCAGTGCCACGTTGACAATGCCCAGTGGGCACTCCTTCCTTACCCTCTTGGGGGGGTGAGGGGGGGCTCAATGGCCTCCCTTCACTCCAGCATCTGCCAGCCCCCCCATTCATGGGGATCTATAGTCAACCCCATTGCTGGAGGGAGCGGGGAGGAGGGGCTAGCGGGCCTGGAGGCTTCAGTCCCGGGTCGGTTAATGATATGTAAAATCGATTAAAATCAGCATTTAACTAAATTAGGCAGCTCCGCGCCGATTTCTGGGATTTATAAGACTCGCAGAGGCCATGGCGCCCAACGGAAAGTCCGCGAAACGGCTCGAGTCTCCCAGCCCGCTGAACCACAAAAAGCAGCGCAGCGGGACAGGAGAATCGCCCCCAACATTGGCGAGAGGATTTCCGAAAGCCACTGGTTTGTTTCTCTCATCTGCTTTTCACCAAGAGCTGCAGCAAATCAGTCTGAGGGTCAGTGGACATCCTGTCAACACTCTCGACTTGCTATTAGCTTTGACGATTAAATAACCTCCCAATTTCACAGTCCATTATCCTGATGCCCTTACACTATCAGTGCCATTAAATTGCTTTCAGAGCCATGGATAACATAACTCTCGTCGCAAAACTCTCCCTCTACCGCACAATATTTCACACAATCTCCGTCCTGAGTTTGTTACCCCGTGCTGTTCACTCCTCTGAGCGCCAATCTCCTTAATCATCCTTACTCCCCGGCACAGGTCACAAGGAATTGAGTATTCTGAGCGGTTTTGGGCCCCGTATCTAGGGAAGGATGTGTTGGCCTTGGAAAGGGTCCAGAGGAGGTTCACAAGAATGATCAAAAGAGAAAATGCTGGAAAATCTCAGCAGGTCTGGCAGCATCTATGAGGAGAGAAAAGAGCTGACGTTTCGAGTCCAGACGACCAGACCAGGCAAGGACGGCAGATTTCCTTCCCTAAAGAGCACGAGTGAACCAGATGGGTTTTTCCGACAATTGACAATGGTTTCACGGTCATCAGTAGATTCTTAATTCCAGATTTTTTTGTTGAACAAAGAACAGTACAGCACAGGAAACAGGCCCTTCAGCCCTCCAAGCCTGTGCCGCTCCTTTGTCCAACTAGACCAATCGTTTGTATCCCTCCATTCCCAGGCTGCTCATGTGACTATCCAATTCAAGTTCCACTGCCTGCCGTGACGGGATTCGAACCCAGGTCTCCAGAACATTACCTGAGTTTCTGCGCTAATAGCCCAGCAATAATACCACGAGGCCATCACCTCCTCAGGATTAACTGCTACTGTTGCACCAGAATGCATTTTAGCTTTGACAAAGGGTTGTCTGGACTCGAAACGTCAGTTCTTTTCTCTCCTTACAGATGCTGAGATTTTCCAGCATTTTCTCTTTTGGTTTCCGATTCCAGCATCCGCAGTAATTTGCTTTTATCACAAGAATGATCCCTGGAATGAAGAGCTTGTCGTATGAGGAACGGCTGAGGACTCTACGTCTGTGCTCGTTGGAGTTTAGAAGGATGAGGGGGGGGATCTTATTGAAACTTATAGGATACTGCGAGGCCTGGATAGAGTGGATGTGGAGAGGATGTTTCCACTAGTAGGAAAAACTAGAACCAGAGGGCACAACCTCAGGCTAAAGGGACAATCCTTTAAAACAGAGATGAGGAGGAATTTCTTCAGCCAGAGAGTGGTGAATCTGTGGAACTCTTTGCCGCAGAAGGCTGTGCAGGCCTTGAGTGTCTTTAAGACAGAGATAGATAGGTTCTTGATTAACAAGGGGATCAGGGGTTAACCAACAAAAACAAAACAAAGAACAATACAGCACAGGAACAGGCCCTTCGGCCCTCCAAGCCCGTGCCGCTCCCTGGTCCAAACTAGACCATTCTTTTGTATCCCTCCATTCCCACTCCGTTCATATGGCTGTCTAGATAAGTCTAAACATTCCCAGTGTGTCCGCCTCCACCACCTTGCCTGGCAGCGCATTCCAGGCCCCCACCACCCTCTGTGTAAAATATGTCCTTCTGATATCTGTGTTAAACCTCCCCCCCTTCACCTTGAACCTATGACCCCTCGTGAACGTCATCACCGACCTGGGGAAAAGCTTCCCACCGTTCACCCTATCTATGCCTTTCATAATTTTATACACCTCTATTAAGTCTCCCCTCATCCTCCGTCTTTCCAGGGAGAACAACCCCAGTTTACCCAATCTCTCCTCATAACCAAGCCCCTCCATACCAGGTAACATCCTGGTAAACCTCCTCTGTACTCTCTCCAAAGCCTCCACGTCCTTCTGGTAGTGTGGCGACCAGAACTGGACGCAGTATTCCAAATGCGGTCGAACCAACGTTCTATACATCTGCAACATCAGACCCCAACTTTTATACTCTATGCCCCGTCCTATAAAGGCAAGCATGCCATATGCCTTCTTCACCACCTTCTCCACCTGTGACGTCACCTTCAAGGATCTGTGGACTTGCACACTCAGGTCCCTCTGCGTATCTACACCCTTTATGGTTCTGCCATTTATCGTATAGCTCCTCCCTACATTATTTCTACCAAAATGCATCACTTCGCATTTATCAGGATTGAACTCCATCTGCCATTTCTTTGCCCAAATTTCCAGCCTATCTATATCCTTCTGTAGCTTCTGACAATGCTCCTCACTATCTGCAAGTCCTGCCAATTTTGTGTCGTCCGCAAACTTACTGATCACCCCAGTTACACCTTCTTCCAGATCGTTTATATAAATCAGAAACAGCAGAGGTCCCAATACAGAGCCCTACGGAACACCACTAGTCACAGACCTCCAGCCGGAAAAAGACCCTTCCACTACCACCCTCTGTCTTCTGTGACCAAGCCAGTTCTCCATCCATCTAGCCACCTCCCGCTTTATCCCATGAGATCCAACCTTTTTCACTAGCCTACCACGAGGGACTTTGTCAAACGCTTTACTAAAGTCCATATAGACGACATCCACGGCCCTTCCCTCGTCAACCATTCTGGTCACTTCTTCAAAAAACTCCACCAGGTTAGTGAGGCATGACCTCCCTCTCACAAAACCATGCTGACTATCGTTAATGAGTTTATTCCTTTCTAAATGCGCATACATCCTATCTCTAAGAATCTTCTCCAACAACTTCCCCACCACGGACGTCAAGCTCACCGGCCTATAATTACCCGGGTTATCCTTCCTACCCTTCTTAAATAACGGGACCACATTAACTATCCTCCAATCCTCTGGGACCTCACCTGCGTCCAGTGATGAGACAAAGATTTGCGTCAGAGGCCCAGCGATTTCCTCCCTCATCACCCTGAGCAGCCTTGGATAGATTCCATCAGGCCCTGGGGATTTGTCAGTCTTCATATTCTCTAACAAACCTAACACTTCCTCCCTTGTAATGGAGATTTTCTCCAACAGTTCAACACTCCCCTCCGAGACACTCCCAGTCAACACATCCCTCTCCTTTGTGAATACCGACGCAAAGTATTCATTTAGGATCTCCCCTACTTCTTTGGGCTCCAAGCATAATTCCCCACTTTTGTCCCTGAGAGGTCCGATTTTTTCCCTGACAACCCTTTTGTTATGGGGAAATAGGTTATGGGTTATGGGTTATGGGGAAAAGGCAGGAGAGTGGGGATGAGAAAAATATCAGCCATGATTGAATGGCGGAGCAGACTCGATGGGCCGAGTGGCCTAATTCTGCTCCTATGTCTTATGGTCTTATGGACGTGATTTTACAGTGAAAGGAGGAGTTAGAGAATGTTAGCCTCTCCTCGGAAGGTGCTAACTCTTACTGGGGCAGCGCTGAATTCCAGGTCGCAAAGAAATAAAGCAACGGATTTGGGTTGTTGAATGAACCCACAGGACGAGAATTTTATCAGGGTTTTGCCAGGCTGGGTGCCAATGTGGATCAGCAAGTGCAGTGGGAGTTGCGAGGACTGCACTGGGTGTGAATCAGCCCGGCATGTGGGCAACAGAATCTACGGAGCCTGGGATATGGGAGGCCCACCAGGAGATCGTTGGAATGGTCAAGTTTAATTTTCCCTCGGAAAGACCGGAATTCTCCCGCATTGTCCACCCCGCTGCCACGCTAGCCAGAATGGAGAATTCAGCGCTCAGCCAAAACTCCACTCACCGCAGCGGGGCTGGAGAATCCCAGCCCCGGGCGAGGTCGGAGAGTCCCAACCGCGGGATGAGGTCGGAGAATCCCAGCTGTGGGGCGAGGTAGGAGTATCCCAGCCCCGGGGGAAGTCGGAGAATCCCGGCCATAATCATTGAACCAAATTGATTTGATTTGATTTGATTGGGTTGCACAGTGGTTAGCGCTGCTGCCTCACAGCGCCAGGGACCCGGGTTCAATTCTGGCCTTGGGTCACTGTCTGTGTGGAGTCTGCACGTTCTCCCCATGTCTGCGTGGGTTTCCTCCGGGTGCTCCGGTTTCCTCCCACAGTCCAAAGATGTGCGGGTTAGGTTGATTAGCCATGCTAAATTGCCCTATAGTGTCAAGGGGATTAGCAGGGTAAATGCATGGGCTTATGGGAATAGGGCCTGGATGGGATTGTGGTCGGTGCAGACTCAATGGGCTGAATGGCCTCCTCCTGTACTGTAGGGATTCTATGATTCTCTGAATTATTATTGTCAAATGTATCAGGATACAGGAAAAAGTATTGTTTCTTGCATGCAATTCAGACAAAGCATACCATTCATAGAGTACATTCTGTTTTTATTCATTCATGGGACATGGGCGTCGCTGGCTGGGCCATCATTTATTGCCCATCCCTAGCTGCTCTTGGAGGGCAGTTGAGAGTCAACCACATTGCTGTGACTCTGGAGTCACATGTAGGCCAGACCGGGTAAGGACGGCAGATTTCCTTCCCTAAAGCGACATTAGTGAACCAGATGGGTTTTTCCGACAATCGACAATGGTTTCATGGTCATCAGTAGATTCTTAAGTCCAGATATTTTTTATTGAATTCAAATTCCACCATCTGCCGTGGCGGGATTCGAACCCGGTTCCCCAGAACATGAGCTGAGTGTCTGGAATAACAGTCTAGCGATAATCCCACTAGGCCATTGGGGAGAAGGGATGGAGAGGATGCAGAATGCAGTGTTACAGTCACAGAGAGGGTAGAGAAAGATCAGCTTAATATATGATAGGTCCATTCAAAATTCTGACAGCAGCAGGGAAGAAGCTGTTCTTGAGTCGGTTGGTACGTGACCTCAGACTTTTGTATATTTTTCCCAACGGAGGAAGGTGGAAGAGAGAATGTCCGGGGTGCGTGGGATCCTTCATTATGCTGGCTGCTTTGCCGAGGCAGCGGGAAGTGTAGACAGAGTCAATGGATGGGAGGCTGGTTTGAGTGATGGATTGGGCTAGTTTCTTGCACAGAGCAGGAGCAATACCATAGAAATCATAGAAACCCTGCAGTGCAGAAGGAGGCCATTTGGCCCATCGAGTCTGCACCGACAACAATCCCATCTAGGCCTTATCCCCGTAACCCTACACATTTACCCCGCTAATCCCTCCAACCTACACATCACGGGACACTGAGAGGCAATTTAGCACGGCCAATGCACCGAACCCACACATCTTTGGACTGTGGGAGGAAACCGGAGCGCCCGGAGGAAACCCACGCAGACACGAGGAGAACAAAGAACAAAGAACAAAGAACAATACAGCACAGGAACAGGTCCTTCGGCCCTCCAAGCCCGCGCCGCTCCCCGGTCCAGGATTGAATCCTGAATCCAGGATCCCCGCCCAATTTTCCAGCCTATCTACATACCAATATCCTATCCACCGAGCTGTCCCTCACAGCTACGATGCTTTGTTCATCACAGCCTATTAACTCACCCCCACCCCCCCATTCCAGACCATGTGATCTCCAGGGAGAGGCGAAAACCCAGAGTGAAAACCCCAGGGCCAATATGGGGAAAAAAAAATCTGGGAAATTCCTCTCCGACCCCCTGAGGCGATCGAAACGAGTCCAGGAGATCACATTGGCCCTGATCGGAAAATGAATGTGCAAACTCCACACAGACAGCGACCCAAGCCGGGAATCTGCATCAGGTCCTTGGAGCTGTGAGGTAGCAGTGCTAACCACTGTGCCACCGTGCCGCCCATACCAAGCTGTGATACACCCGGAGAGGATGCTCTCTGTGGTGCATCTGCAAAAATTGCTGAGCGTTGTAGCAGACATGCCAAATTTCTTAAGTGTTGAGAGAGGAATCGGGGACAGAGAGATGACAGCTGACTGAAGATGTTTCGGATTGTTACGCAACTGGATGAAATATTTCAGATGGAGTTGTTTCTGGTTAATGCATTTAATAAATGCTTAAACTGTGCTAAAAAATTATCCTCGAGGACATATCGGCAACATATTTGAAAGCACAATTAAATTATTCAGCGCAGATTCTGAATTACACAAAGTACATATGTTGGAATCGTAGCCTGCAGATAAGTACCAGCAGTAAATTCTCAAGCTGCTTTAGGCAGTGTCTGGTCACTGCTCCCAGTATTTTTGATCCAGATAGAATTACCACATTAATTGGGGTATCTAATGTCTTAAATACTGCTTGTGGGAATGGCGGATGTTGCTGCCTCATTAATTTTTCATTGGTAAGATCTCTGTTATTTGCTTGTTTTAACACTCACTGCAATCTACCGCCAGGTTCAACTGCCAAACATCAAGCACTGGAGATTGCCAGAATTTAATTCTGGGCTGTCACTGGGTAGGAGGGAGGGAGCTGGAAATCCCAGTGACTGCATTCAGCTGGGCAATGCCATTGATGGTCACGGGCAGAGGGGGGGGGTTGCTGCGAAGCTGGGCTGCTAGCAAACCCCCCCCCAGAGTTCAAAGCTGCGTCGGAGTAGGAGGTGTACGAGTTAGCAGTCCCAGCCTGTTTGTCACATACTGAACAGCTAGGGACTGTCTCGCAGCTACGTACTGTTTCCATCTGGTTAGAGAGTCAGGCATGTACCTGTGTAGCTCCTTTCTTGCCTCGGCTTAGTTGTGCCAGCTGGCTTCACAAGTGAGCATCTGTATATCGCCAACATTGATGCGGGTAGAGTTACCTCGCCCACTGAGATGGTAGTCCTGAAAATGAAATGTGGCGGGCACGGTAGCACAGTGGGTTAGCGCTGCTGCCTCACAGCGCCAGGGACCCGGGTTCGATTCCCGGCCTTGGGTCACTGTCTGTGCGGAGTCTGCACGTTCTCCCCATGTCTGCTCGGGCTTTCCTCCGGGTGCTCCGGTTTCCTCCCACACTCCAAAGATGCGCGGGTCAGATGGATTGGCCGTGCTAAATTGCCCCTAGTTTTGGGGGGGATTGGCAGGGTAAATATGTGGAGTTACGGTGATAGGGCCTGGGTGGGATTGTTGTCGGTGCAGGCTCGATGGGCCGAATGGCCTCCTTCTGTACTGGAGGGATTCCGCGATTCTACGAAAACTTTGAGTGGTTTCACGATCCCAGGTCAGACACTCATGTTTGTCACGATCCCGTATAGACCAGTAACCTCCCCTTCTTCAAGTTGAAGTTTATTTATTAGTGTCACAGGTAGGCTTACATTAACACCGCAATGAAGTTACTGCGAAAATCCTTTAGCCGCCACACTCCGGCGCCTGTTCGGGTACACTGAGGGAGAATTTAGTATGGCCAATGCACCCTAACCAGCACGTCTTTTGGACTGTGGGAGAAAACCGGAGCACCCGGAGGAAACCCACGCAGACACGGGGAGAATGCTGGGTCACATCGGCAAGATGGATATAGAGGGATATGGGCCAAATGCAGGCAATTGGGACTAGATTAATGGTTTAAAAAAAAAGGGCGGCATGGAGAAGTGGGGCCGAATGGCCTGTTTCCATGCTGTAAACCTCTCGGACTCTATCTATCTATGACTCTAATGTGCAGACTCCGCACTGACAGACAGTGACCCAAGCCGGGAATCAAACCCAGGTCCCTGACGCTGTGAGGCAGCAGTGCTAACCACTGTGCCACCATGCCACCCCCACATAAATAGGCATAATTTGTGAAATAATTCCTCCGAGATCGGCGTCCCTTCACCAAATGTAACTTTATTTGCATAGTCAGCAACACTCAGTCTGATACTTCCTGGTACAGAGTTTAAACCCAGAGGGTCAATAACCCTGACACTCCACATTATATACATAGGCAGGGATTCCTGATTGGAAAGCCATTACTGCCTTAATAAGGGAGCTCACATTCTAAGAAGTCCACATCCTGGATCTCGTTAAAGTCTTTACAATTCGAACAGAACAAAAATCTCAAAATCCCATGGTTACAAGTAAAAACCCAACTTGGAATTAAGAGTCCAAATTGATTGTTGGTTGTTGAAAAAACCCATCTGGTTCACTAATGTCCTTTAGGGTACAGAAAAGATTTACCAGGATGTTGCCTGGTATGGAGGGCATTAGCTATGAGGAGAGGTTGGAGAAACTTGGTTTGTTCTCACTGGAACGACGGAGGTTGAGGGGCGACCTGATAGAAGTCTACAAGATTATGAGGGGCATGGACAGATTGGATAGTCAGAAGCTTTTTCCCAGGGTGGAAGAGTCAATTACTAGGGGGCACAGGTTTAAGGTGCGAGGGGCAAGGTTTAAAGGAGATGTACGAGGCAGGTCTTTTACACAGAGGGTGGTGGGTGCCTGGAACTCGCTGCCGGGAGAGGTAGTGGAAGCGGATACGATAGTGACTTCTGAGGGGCGTCTGGACAAATACATGAATAGGATGGGAATAGAGGGATATGGTCCCCGGAAGGGTAGGGGGTTTTAGTTCAGTCGGGCAGCATGGTCGGTGCAGGCTTGGAGGGCCGAAGGACCTGTTCCTGTGCTGTAATTTTCTTTGTACTCTTTGTTCTTTGAAATCTGCCATCCTTGATCCTTGAAGGTGGCAACACAGGTGGAGAAGGTGGTGAAGAAGGCATATGGTATGCTTGCCTTTATAGGACGGGGTATAGAGTATAAAAGCTGGAGTCTGATGATGCAGCTGTATAGAACGCTGGTTAGGCCACATTTGGAGTACTGCATCCAGTTCTGGTTGCCGCAATACCAGAAGGACATGGAGGCGTTAGAGAGAGTGCAGAGAAGGTTTACCAGGATGTTGCCTGGTATGGAGGGTCTTAGCTATGAGGAGAGATTGGGTAAACTGGGGTTGTTCTTCCTGGAAAGATGGAGAATGAGGGGTGATCTAATAGAGGTGTACAAGATTATGAAGGGGATAGATAGGGTGAACGGTGGGAAGCTTTTTCCCAGATCAGAAGTGACGTTCACGAGGGGTCACGGGCTCAAGGTGAGAGGGGCGAAGTATAACTCAGATATTAGAGGGATGTTTTTTACACAGAGGGTGGTGGGGGCCTGGAATGCGCTGCCAAGTAGGGTGGTGGAGGCAGGCACGCTGACATCGTTTAAGACTTACCTGGATAGTCACATGAGCAGCCTGGGAATGGAGGGATACAGACGATTGGTCTAGTTGGACCAATGAGCGGCACAGGCTTGGAGGGCCGAAGGGCCTGTTTCCTGTGCTGTACTGTTCTTTGTTCTTTGTTCTTCCCCGGTCTGGTCTACATGTGACTCCAGAGCCACACAAACTGCTGAAGACTATCTGTTACCAAGTCGGTCAATCATTTTCCCAAAGGACGATCTCACAATGGGACAGGTTGCCAAAGGAGATAGTCACAGCCCCTATCACCTGAAATATTCCAGACCCATTTCAGATAGTGATCAAATCTATATTTTTATGGATTTGGTGTATGTGGGATGGCAAAATCGCGGCGCTGGTCCCAGACTTTTGTGACGGAATTTTTCCTGTCCTGCTTGCAACTGGAACCGTAGTGGGCGAGGGTCGGACCAGACAAAGGCTCGTTGCCCTCGGATTATCCGGTCTTGGGACGAGCGTGGTTGGAAAATCCTGCCTTTGATTTGACAGAAGTAGTTCCTTGCCATCTACCCTATCCTGAAAACTTGGATCAATCGCCGCTTAGTCTACTAAATTCCAAGGGATACCAACCTAGTTTTTGTCACCTCCTTTTTAACTTAGCCTTTGGCTTTTCAGTAGCTTTTTGGCAACTCTACATTGCACTCAAAAGAGGAAACACTGGAAAATCTCGGCAGGTCTGGCAGCATCTGGAAGGAGAGAAAAGAGCTGATGTTTCGAGTCCAGGTGATCCTTTATCAAAGCTAAAAGGCAGAGAAAGTGGGAGATATTTATACTGCAGGGGGAGGGAATGAAAGATGAATCATAGCCACAGAAACCAGGGGGAAAGGCTGCTAATGGCAGCCCACAGAGAGAATAAAGGGTGTGAATGGCCAAACGGCAGAGAAGCTGTAAGCTGTGACATGCAAAGATGTTGGAGGAGGGGTGGGGGAAAAGATGGGACAGAGGTAGAATGTAGAAAAGGGGAAGTGGGGGGAGAAAAGGTAAGGGAAGGGGGATAAAGTAGGGGGAAAGAGTTGGGGGGGGGAAGAAAAATGAAGAAAGACAGTAAAGAAATAAAAGGTAGAGAACAGCACGCTACGTTGCACTCACTCCAAGGTCAATATATTTTGCTGTGGGACTACACTTCAAGGTTAATTCACTGGCCCGGAAGAATTCAAGGATTTTAAAAGGAGCTCCACACAGGCAGTGAACTAAGCCAGGAATCGAAGCCGGGTCCCTGGCGCTGTGAGGCTGACGACTGTGCCACCGTGCCGTCTTCACCAGAGCGTCATGGTGAAGGACACCATTCCTCTGAGGGAGACGGGAAGAGGAGTGAAAGGGCACGAAGACAGAGCTAGCTGGAGTGAACTCGCAAACGAGGTTAAGGACGAGGTTCACAGAGTTGCATTGGCGATGATTTCAGGGGATATTTTAGAATACTCAGAATAAATACATTACACTGATAGAGAAACATTCCAAGGGGCAAGTCCATCGTCCGTGGTTAACTAAGAAATTTACGGATTTCAAGAAAAGGCGCATAATTGTGGAAATATGGGTGGCAGGTCAGAAGACTGGATGGAATACAAAATGCAACACAGAGAGACTAAAAAATTGTTAGTTAGGAGGGGAAATTTCGCGTTTGAGAGAAAGTTAGTTAAAAATGCAGAAACAGGCAGTAAGAGTTTGTACAAGGAAAGGAGTTAATACGGTGAGTGTTGGTTTTAATCGAAAGTCAGTCTGGGAAATTAAATTTTATTTATTTATTAGTCACAAGTAAGTCTTACATTAACACTGCAATGAAGTTACTGTGAAGTTCCCCTAGTCCAGCACCTGTACCAAGGATCGTAAATAAGGAGATGGCAGATTAAGTGAATTAGTTTTGCATCTGTCTTCGCTGTAGAGGATACAAGTGACATCCCAGAAATAGCTGTAAATCAGAAAATGGCAATGAGGGAGGAACTCCCAGCCAAAGATGTACAGGTTAGGTCGATTGGCCACCACTAAATTAAAAGTTAAAGTTTATTCATGAGTGATAAGTAAGGCTTACATTAACACTACAATGAAGTTACTGTGAAATTCCCCTAGTCGTCACAGTCCGGTGCCTGTTCGGGTCAGTGCGTCTAACCAGCACGGCTTTCAGACTGTGGGAGGAAACTGGAGCACCCGGAGGAAACCCATGCAGACACGGGGAGAATGTGCAGTCTCCGCACAGACAGTGACCCAAGCTGGGAGTCGAACCCAGGTCTCTGGTGCTGTGAGGCAGCAGTGCCAACCACCATACTACCGTGCTGTCAACGGTAGCCCCTAAGTGTCCAAAGATGTGCAGGTTAGGTGGATTTGGCCATGCTAAATTGTCCCTTAGTGTCCAAAGATGTGTAGGTAGGGTGGATTGGCCATGCTAAATTGCCCCTTAGTGTCCAAAGGTATATGGGTTAGGGGGATTAGTGGAGTAAATATGTGGGGTTACAGGGATAGCGCCTGGATGGGATGCTCTTTCGGAGAGTTGGTGCAGATTCGATGGGCTGAATGGCCTCCTTCTGCATTGTAAGGATTCTATGGTTCTAATTCAGGAAAATTACAATCACCGGGGGAGTGGCATTGAGCAAATTGTTGGATCTGTGAGCTTACAAATCCCTTTGTCCTGATGGACTTCACCCTAGGGTCTTAAAAGTGGCCAGTGAGTGAGTTAATGTGTTGGTTTTAATTTTCCAGAATTCCCTGGATTCTGGGAAGCTTCCATTAGATTGGAATGACTCTCTCTATTGAAAAAAGGTGGGGGACTGAAAGCAGAACACTAAAGGGCAGTTAGCCTAACATCTGTTATTGGGAAAGTGTTCGAAGCTATTATTAAATGTGCCAGAGTGGGACACTTGGAAACATTCCACGCAATCAGGCAGAGTCAACATGGCTTGTGTGAAAGGGAAATCATATTGAACCAGTTTTTTGGAGCTCCTTGAAAGAGTTACATGTGCTGTGGATAAAGGGGAACCATTGGATGCACTGTACTTAGATTTCCAGAAGGTATTTGATAAGGTGCCACACCAAAGGTTATTGTGGAAAATAAAAACTCATGGTGTAGGGGATAATATATAGGCATGGATTAAAGATTGGCTAGCCAGAACACAGAGAGTTGGTAAAGATGTGTATTTTTCTGGTTGGCAGGGATCAGTGCTGGGACCTCAACTCTTTACAATTTATATAAATGAATTGGATGAAGAGACCTAAAGGTACTTCTGCTAAATTTGTTGATGACACATAGATAAGTAGGAAAGTAAGATGTGAAGAAGACGTAAGGAGGCTACAAAGGAACATAGATGGGTTAAGTGAGTGAGCAAGGATCTGGCAAATAGATATAATGTTTTTTGAAACCAAAGGAGAAAATGCTGGAAAATCTTAGCAGGCCTGGCAGCATCTGGAAGGAGAGAAAAGAGTTGACGTTTCGAGTCCGGACAACCCTGATTTGATCTGATTTGATTTATTATTGTCTCATATATTAGTATAAAGTGAAAAGTATTGTTTCTTGCGCGCTATTCAGACAAAACATACTGTTCATAGAGAAGGAAAGGAGAGGGCGCAGATATAGTGTTACAGTAATAGCTAGAGTGTAGAGAAAGATCAGCTTAATGCGAGGTCGGTCCATTCAAAAGTCTGAGGACAGCAGGGAAGAAGCTGTTCTTGAGTCGGTTGGTGCGTGACCTCAGACTTTTGTATCTTTTTCCCCCGACGGAAGAAGGTGGAAGAGAGAATGTCCGGGGTGCGTGGAGGGGTCCTTGATTATGGTGGCTGCTTTTCCCCCCGAGGCAGTGGGAAGTGTAGATGTCGGCAGATGCGAAATGGTCCACTTTGGGACGAAGAATATGAAAGAAGCTTGTTAAGTAAGCAGTGATAGATTGCAGAGCTCCGAGATGCAGAAGGATCTGGGCGTCCTAGTGCGTGAATCACAAAAGACTAGCATGCAGATACAGCAAGTAATTAGGAAAGGTAATAGAATGTTAATATTTCTTCCAGGGGAATTGAATATAAATGTAGGGAGAATATGCATCAGTTATACAGGACACTAGTGAGACCACATTCGGGATATTGTGTACAGTATTAATCTCTTTATTTAAGGAGAGATGTAATTGTATTGGAAGCAGTTCAGAGAAGCTTGATTAGCATAAAACCATAATTTAATGGGTTGTCTTATGGGGAAAGGGTTGGAGAGGTTAGGTTTGTACCTGTCTGAATTCACAAAGCATTTACAACAAGAACTGATGGCACAACTAGCATTCACCACGTGTGATCTCATTACTGTTACAGAGACCTGCCTGCCAGGTGACCAAGGCTGGGAATTGAAAGGTCAAAGGTATTTGGCATATAGGAAGGATCGGCAAAAAGGAAAAGGAGATGGGAGGGTGGTGGAGGGAGGGGGGGGGGGGTCACACTGATAAGGGTGGGAGAGAGGACCTGCGATCGCAAGATCAGGATGTTGTCGAATCATTTTGGGTGGAGCTAAGGAACACCGAGAGGCAGGAAACTTTGGTAGAAGTTGTTTAGGCCACCAAGCAGTGGTGGTGATGTGGGGCAGGGTATACATCAGGAATTGGGTATTTGCTACCAAATAAACCTGTTGGACTTTAACCTGGTGCTGTGAGACTTCTTACTGCATACATCAGGAAAGCAGAGGCCTATGTACAAGGGTAATACAGTAAATCAGTGGGGACATCAATCTACATACAGACAGGGGAAGCTCACTAGCACTAATGTTGATGAGGACACATTCCTAGAATGAATACTCAATGGCTTTCCAGAAGTGCATGTTGAGGAGGCAGTGGCGTAGTGGTACTGTCACTGGACTAGTAATCTAGAGCTCCAGGCTAACATCTGGGGACCCGGGTTCGAATCCCACCACGGTAGATGGTGAAATTTGAATTCAATAAAAATCTGCAATTAAAAAGTCTACTGATGGTCATGAAACCATTGTCGATTGTCGGAAAAATCCATCTGGTTCACTAATGCCCTTTAGGGAAGGAAATCTGCCGTCCTTACCCGGTCTGGCCTACATGTGACTCCAGAGGGACTAAACACAATCAGCCTGAAACCAACCAAGTCCTTAATCTGTGAGATCTACAATTCACGAACTAGTTTTAGACTTTAGAACTCATTGATTTGACCTCCCACTTTGAAACTTACGTGTGTGTGTGTGTGAGAGATTGTATGTGTGTGTATGAGAGTGCATGTGTCAGTGTGTGACTCTGTGTGTGAGAGAGAGAGTGCGTGTGCGTGTGACAGTGAGCCCTTGAGAGATTGCTTGTGGGTGAAACTTGAACATTTTTAGTCATTTTTATTCAGACCGGGTACTCATTTGATTTGATTTGATTTATTATTGTCACATGTACTGGGATTCAGTGAAAAGTATTGTTTCTTGCGTACTATACAGACAAAGCATACCGTTCAGAGAGAAGGAAACGAGAGCTTGCAGAACGTAGTGTTACAGTCACAGCTAGGATGTAGAGAAAGATCAACTTAATGCAAGATAGGTCCATTCAAAAGTCTGACGGCAGCAGGGAAGAAGCTGTTCTTGAGTCGGTTGGTACGTGACTTCAGACTTTTGTGTCTTTTTCCCGACGGAAGAAGATGGAAGAGAGAATGTCCGGAGTGCGTGGGGTCCTTAATTATGCTGGCTGCTTTGCTGAGGCAGCGGGAAGTGTAGACAGAGTCAATGGATGGGAGGCTGGTTTGTGTGATGGATTGGGTCGGCTCCAGGTCAGGCGTCTTCAGGGTCCTGAGGATTGTACAATCTGCAAGAGATTGAAATTGAGCTTTGTTAGAGAGATTAGAGTTAGAGTAGAGCATAGAACGAGAGTAAAAGCTAGAATTGGAGGTTATGGGGAAAAAACAGGATGAGGCTATTGAGTTGGGCGATCAGCCATAATCGTGATGAATGGCGGAGCAGGCTCGAAGGGCCGAATGGCCTCCTCCTGCTCCTATCTTCTACATATGCTGGGGACAGCTCGCAAGAAGGTGCCACCCTCCAGGGCCATCTTGAATGAAATAAGTACAATAAACACTACTCCCTATTTTTCTTCTGAGAAAGCTCAGTAAGGAGACCTGTCCGTGTGTGTCTTTTTCGGACACAGCATGTAAACAGTTAAACTCTCACTGAAATTCTTGACTTGAGAAAGGATATACTGGCACTGGAGGGGGTGCAGAGGAGATTCACTAGGTTGATTCCGGAGTTGAGAGGGTTGGCTTATGAGGAGAGACTGAGTAGACTGGGGCTATACTCATTGGAATTCAGAAGAATGAGGGGAGATCTTATAGAAACATATAAGGTTATGAAGGGAATAGATAAGATAGAAGCAGGGAAGTTGTTTCCACTGGTGGGTGAAACTAGAACTAGGTGGCATGACCTCAAAATAAGGGGGAGCAGATTTAGGACTGAGTTGAGGAGGAACTTCTTCACACAAAGGGTTGTGAATCTGTGGAATTCCCTGCCCAGTGAAGCAGTTGAGGCTACCTCATTGAATGTTTTTAAGGCAAGGATAGATAAATGTTTGAACAGTAAAGGAATTAAGGGTTATGGTGAGCGGGCGGGTAAGTGGAGCTGAGTCCACAAAAAGATCAGCCATGATCTTATTGAATGGCGGAGCAGGCTCGAGGGGCCAGATGGCCTACTCCTGCTCCTAGTTCTTATGTTCTTATGAAATTGGAAGCAAAGCCTTTTAAAGATAAACCCCCCCGTCGCGATTACACGGGGAGTGGGCAGCGAGGGGATCCATTGCACCGTCCCTCACCCTGATCGTAACGGCGAGGTCTCACGGCCATTCAACAATAAAGCTCGCTGCCGCTTTGCGAAGCTTCCATTTGTGAACCTTTCTTTCAAACGCTTAGTTTGTTTTATTCAAATGATTTGTCAACACAGTCAAAGGGCTTTAATTGTGATGAATAGTGAATTGAAGTTGATTGGCGGAGGGAGTTTCCATCTCACTATGCAGTGTAAGCGATATGAAACCGAAGTTCCAGCCACTTGTGAGCAAAGTCTGCGATAGGAATAATTTAATTTTCTCCAAACTGTCTTTTTCAAGTCACCACGCAAAGGCTCTTTTGATGTCAAAAAATGAGCAATCAGCGGGGCTGTGAATTCAATCTCTGGGGTGATCTGTTAGGGAAATTATCTGAGAGGAGCTGAAAGGTTAATGCCGCTGTTTAATTGTCTGCTTGCTTTTCAGTCGGAGCTGGGACATCTGTTCCCATTTTCCGCGTTCGGAACACGTGAGATTATCGAAATGGAGGAGCTTCCTCACTCCCCGACTCTTTCCCCACGCTTACTTTACAGCGATTTGCAAAAGGAGCGAATGTCGGCGTGACAGGAAACTCCTTCGCCCAGCGAGTGGTTTGGGGTCTGGAGTGTTCGGCCTGGGAGTGTGGTGGAGGCAGGTTCAATCAAATCATGAGGGCGGTAGATGATTATTTGACGAGAAACAATGTGCAGGGGGTTACTGGGGAAAAGGCAGGGGAACGGCACTGAGTCGTGATGCTCGTTTGGAGAGCCAGTACAGACACGATGGGCCGAATGGCCTCCTTTTGCACCGGAACGATTCTGTGATTCTGTGGCAGTGTTACTGTCTGGTGTTGGGGGTCCCGCAGGCTGCGTCTGGTCTGCGGATACACATAGAATCCCTACAGTGCAGAAAGAGGCCATTCGGCCCATTGAGCCTGCACTGACAACAGTCCCACCCAGGTCCTATCCCCATACCCTCACATATTTACCCTGCTAATGCCCCTGACACTAAGGGGCAATTTAGCATGGCCAATCCACCTAACCCGCACATCTAGTGATAATAATGATAGGGCAGCACAGTGGCACAGTCGGTTAGCACTGCTGCCTCACAGCGCCAGAGACCCAGGTTCAATTCCCGGCTTGGGTCACTGTCTGTGTGGAGTTTGTATGTTCTCCCCGTGTCTGCGTGGGTTTCCTCCGGGTGCTCTGGTTTCCTCCCACAGTCTGAAAGACGTGCTGGTTAGGGTGCATTGACCCGAACAGGCGCTGGAGTGTGGCGACTAGGGGATTTTCACAGTAACTTCATTGCAGTATGAATGTAAGCCTTGCTTGTGACACTAATACTTAAACTTAACACTAGTCAATGGCCCAGTAGTAGACTCATTAATCCAGAAACTCAGCTAATGTTCTGGGGACCCGGGTTCGAATCCCACCACAGCAGCTGGTAGAATTTGAATTCAATAAAAAATATCTGGAATTAAGAATCTACTGATG
Source organism: Mustelus asterias (assembly GCF_964213995.1). Taxonomy (NCBI): domain Eukaryota; kingdom Metazoa; phylum Chordata; class Chondrichthyes; order Carcharhiniformes; family Triakidae; genus Mustelus; species Mustelus asterias. The sequence continues at coordinate 60,638,192 of NC_135824.1, forward strand.
ACCGTGAAATTATTGTCGATTGTCGGAAAAAACCATCTGGTTCACTAATGTCCTTTAGAGAAGGAAATCTGCTGTCCTTACCCGGTCTGGCCTACATGTGGCTCCAGAGCCACAGCAATGTGGTTGACTCTCAACTGCCCTCCAAGGGCAACTAGGGATGGGCAATAAATGCTGGCCCAGCCAGCGACGCCCATGGCCCACAAATGAATATTTAAAAAAATCTTTGGAGTGTGGGAGGAAACCGGACACCCGGAGGAAACCCACACAGACACGGGGGGAACGTGCAAACTCCACACAGGCAGTGACCCAAGCCGGGAATCGAACCTGGATATCTGGCGCTGTGAGGCAGCAGTGCTAACCACTGTTCATTTCTTAGCGATGGCTTCTCCCCTATTCTAAACACTGAGAACCTGTCACATACCCCTGGGGCGACACGGTGGCACAGTGGTTAGCACTGCTGCCTCACAGCGCCAGGGACCCGGGTTCGATTCCCAGCTTGGGTCACTGATTTAATTTGATTTGATGTATTATTGTCACATGTATTAGCATACAGTGAAAAGTATCATTTCTTGCGCGCTGTACAGACAAAGCATACCGTTCATAGAGAAGGAAAGGAGAGAGTGCAGAATGTGGTGTCACTGTCATAGCTAGGGTGTAGAGAAAGATCAACTTAATGCAAGGTAAGTCCATTCAAACGTCTGACGGCAGCAGGGAAGAAGCTGTTCTTGAATCGGTTGGTACGCGACCTCAGACTTTTGTATCTTTTTCCTGACGGAAGAAGATGGAAGAGAGAATCTCCGGGGTGCGTGGGGTCCTTAATTATACTGGCTGCTTTGTCAAGACAGAGGGAAGTGTAGACAGAGTCAATGGATGGGAGGCTGGTTTGCGTGATGGATGGGGCTACATTCACGACCTTTTGTAGTTCCTTGCGGTCTTGGACAGAGCAGGAGCCCATACCAAGCTGTGATACAACCAGAAAGAATGCTTTCTATGGTGCATCTGTAAAAGTTGGTGACAGTCATAGCGGACATGCCAAGTTTCCTTAATTTTCTGAGAAAGTAGAGTCTGTGCATTCTCCCCGTGTCGGCGAGGGTTTCCTCCGGGTGCTCCGATTTCCACCCACACTCCAAAGAGGTGCGGGTTAGGTGGATTGGCCATGATAAATTGCCCCTTAGTGTCAGGGGGATTTACAGGGTAAATGCATGGGGTTACGGGGATAGGGCCTGGGTTGCATTGTGGTCGGCGCAGACTCGATGGGCCAAATGGCCTCCTTCTGCACTATGGGGATTCTATTCTATTCTCAGCCCCTGTTCTAAATTCTACACTCTCTCTCGAGTGGCCTCACTTGTCCAACCCTATTGCTCTAACTGACTGCCGGTTGTTAGCCTCGGAGTGAATTCAATCATCAACAGCGGAGCTCACCTTTCCTACCCAATCAATCTGGAAAGTTCAGAGTTGAAAGGATTGTGCAGTGAAGCTTGTTTGTTTTATAATGGCTGCTTTCCAGGTCTGCAAAGGAGAGAGGGAGCGAGAGAGAGAGAGTGGGACAAGCTGAGATAAATCCATCACTTCCTCAATGCTTTGTGGAGAACTTACATTGACTTACCATAGAATCCTGACAGTGCAGAAATGGGCCATTCAGCCCATCAATTCTGCACCGACCCTCCGAAAGAGCATTCCGCCCTATCCCCCCAACCCTGTGCATTTACCATGGCCAATCCACCAAACCTACACATCTTGTTGGCACAGAGACAGTCCACTTGGCCCGAGTAGCCCATGCTAACTTCATGTTCCACATGAGTGCCCACATCAGCATATTTCACCCTCCCCGACAGGTGGGATTTTACAGACCCTCTGTGGCGGGTTCTCCAGCGACAGAGGCGGCATGCCATTGGCTGCTGGCGGGGTCTTCCAGTCCCACCAAAGTCTACATTGTTTTGTTTGGTTCGCTGCGTCAGGGGGGAATGCGTTGCCTACGGTGGGACTGGAAGACCCCACTGGCGAGAAGGGCCATATGATGATACTCCTTGTCTTTTATCCTGAATGTCTTGTGGCGCAGTGGGTTAGTGTCCCTGCCTCTGAGCCAGAAGCTCCAGGTTCGAGTCCCACCCCAGGACTTGATGTCCAAGGACAATGTTCATAACGCGGCCAAACAGGTTGAGTGTCAACCTGCAAAATCCTTCCAAATACACCAATGGCTGGCAGTAAGAGCGGGAGAGACACCTGGTCAGCCACGCTTGATATAGAGTGGTGCCCCCTCAAGCTATAAGCCCCTGGTGACAGATTAGTGACCTGTTCTGGGAATTACTAGCTATGGAAACAGTCAAGAATCTGCCACAGTGCATCACTAGGGTGCGGGAAGAGAATTGGGATAGAATGTCTTTTGTTAAGTTTCCCCTTGAATATGTCAGTGTTGATCCTCAGTGTTGGGCCCACATTCTCCCCACTCCCTGTGGGAGTGAGTCCCACATTCTCCCCACCCCCCGTGGGAGCGAGTCCCACATTCTCCCCACTCCCCGTGGGAGTGAGTCCCACATTCTCCCCACTCCCTGTATAATAACTGCTGGCTCAGAACAACAAACAAAAACGCCCAACTACATGCGACCCACCTGGTATATTGTAAATAAAGGAAGGTTTGTAGATCCTACATGAATAAACCCCCACGAATATCTCCACCTGGTATCATCATCCAGTCTTTACCTGATTTAATCGCTGCTGTAACAGCTGACCTTAATGAAAGGTCACACACCTGAAGCGTTAACCCTTTCTCTCTCCACAGATGCTATCTGACCGGGTAAGTATCAGATCAGCCGTGATCTTATTGAATGGCGGAGCAGGCTCGATGGGCCGAGTGGCCTACTCTTTCCCCTAATTAGAATGTTCGTATTTCCAGCATTTTCCGTTTTCATTTTAGATTTCCAGCATCTTGTTCCATCACGTATTTTGTACTTTCACTCTCTCCGGCATTGGGGGCCAAACCTTCAAGACCCCCCCCCCCCCAAGAGACCCACCCCCCCCCCAAGACCCCCCCCCCCAAGACCCCCCCCCCCCAAGACCCCCCCCCCCCCCCCCAAGACCCCCCCCCCCCCAAGACCCCCCCCCCCCCAAGTGCCCCTTAGTGTCCAAAGATATGCAGGTTAGGTGGATTGGCCATGCTAAATTGCCCCTTAGTGTCCAAAGATGTGTAGGTTAGGTGGATTGGTCATGCTAAATTGCCCCTTAGTGTTCAAAGATGTGTAGGTTAGGTGGATTGGTCATGCTAAATTGCCCCTTAGTGTCCAAAGATGTGTAGGTTAGGTGGATTGACCATGCTAAATTGCCCCTTAGTGTCTAAAGATGTGCAGGTTAGGTGGATTGGTCATGTTAAATTGTCCTTTAGTGTCCAAAGATGTGCAGGTTAGGTAGATTGGCCATGCTAAATTGTCTCTCAGTGTCCAAAGATGTGCGGGTTAGGTGGATTGTCCACAGTAAATTGACCCTTATGTGTGGGTTAGGTGGATTGGCCATGGTAAATTGCCCCTTCGTGTCCAAAGATGTGCAGGTTAGGTGGATTGGCCATAGTAAATTGCCCCTTAGCATCCAAAGATGTGTCGGTTGGGTGGATTGGCCATGCTAAATTACTCCTTAACGTCCAATAATGTGCAGGTTAGTTGGATTGGCCATGGTAAATTGCTCCTTAATGTCAGGGGGAATTAGCAGGGTAAATGCGTGGGGTTCTGGGGATAGGATGTCAGTGCAGGCTCGATGGGCCAAATGGCCTCCTCTTGAACTGTAGGGATTCTATGATTTGATGAATTATTTGGCCGCCACTCAGTCTGATTAAGGTAATGGGGAGGCGGGGTGGGGCGGGGGGGATGCTGGACCCCTTCTCAATTAGTTTGATCGTTCTTGAAACTGGGCAGCTGGGAAGCGAATCCTTCCGCACCGGATTTATTCTGATGTGGCCCAGAGTGCAAAGGGGAAAGAAGAAAAGCTGAACTAACCAATTTAAATTACAGAGTGGTTATGGTGAACTGTTGCAAATGGTTATTAAAATGTTGCAATTTTGTCTAATTAATTAAAATCTAATAAATCTAACTAATTAATGATGGGGCCTGCAGTAATAGTGAGTGTCAGAGCGTCACAGAATAAAACTAACATTCCTTTCATCACAGTTCCCTCTTGTTTTTCTTCACAGACGCTCTGGAGTTTGGTTGTAAGCAGTGCAGCTCAGAAGAAGCTTTCGCCCTGCACTTAGATTTCTGCTGCTGCTTTCAAATATTGAGGAAATCCACAGCCTCGATATGAAGATCATTGAGTTGAGCTGAAGACAGTTGGGGTTTAAGAGTGAGCCATTTGTTTTTCCTGCTCTGGGCAGAGGCAGTGCCAACGCAATGGGGCAAATTTTCCCCGTTCTACCCGCCATGGTTTTCTGATTTGATTTTGATTTGATTTATTATTGTCACATGTATTGGGATACAGTGAAAAGTATTGTTTCTTACGTGCTGTACAGACAAAGCATACCGTTCATAGAATACATTCTTTTGTTATTCAGTCACTGGGACATGGGCATCGCTGGCTGGGCCAGCATTTATTGCCCATCCCTAGTTGCCTGAGGGCAGTTCAGAGTCAACCACATTGCTGTGGCTCTGGAGTCACCTGTCGGCCAGACCAGTCAAGGATGGCAGATTTCCTTCCCTAAGGGACATTAGTGAACCAGATGGGTTTTTCCGACAATAGTTTCATGGTCATCAGTAGATTCTTAATTCCAGATATTTTTTATTGAATTCAAATTCCACCACCTGCCGTGGCAGGATTCGAACCCGGGTCCTCAGAACATTGGCTGAGCTTCTGGATTAATGGTCTAGTGATAATAACACTGGGCCATCGCTTCCCCCTAAAGTCATCCCCACTATTAATTGATTTGATTTGATGGGCCAACTGGCCTCCTTCTGCACTGCAGGGATTCTATGATTCAATTTTAGCATCAGCTGTTTAAGCTCAGGTCCATTGTGTGAAATGATACCCCAGCAACTGTCACCCTGAAGGAATTGGGGTGAGGGCTATGCAAAAACAGAAGGAATAGTGGAGAAAGTTATTCTTTGTCCTGTTCCCAAACTACTCCCTGACTGGAAACCTCTAATTACTGATCTTGGAGAAGCACAGAGAGGTTAGAGAAGCAGTCTGGAGGCTAACCGTTCCCGTCAGTTTACATTCCTGTCCGTCAACCTCTGCCCTTTGAACCCTAACCCTGTCAGCCATCTTGTATCTTGGCACTGGGGTCAAAGGCCGTACCTTGCTAAGGTTACAGCCAAGGCAACGTGAGAGGTCGGCTTGCTTCCTGTGATTGGCACAAATACAAAATATTCAGGACATTGGAAGTGTGAAATAAAGGCAGAACAATCTGGAACATCTGGGGAAAGTGAAACAGAGTTAAAATTTCAGGTCTGTCTACTGAATGAAGGTCTATGACCTAAAACATTAACTCTGCTTTGCTTTCTGACCAGCTGAGTATTTCCAGCTTTTTCTGTTTTTATTTGGAATTTGGGACTTAAATTATTTGCAGGATGTGAGTGTGGCAGCCAAATCCCAGCATTTATTGCCAATCCTAAATTTCCCTTGGGAAGGTGGCGGTGAGCCGCCATCTTGAATTCAACGGAATATCTTGCAAGACCATTCTAGAGGGCGGTTAAGAGTTGGCCACATTGCTGTGGGTCTGGAGTCACATGTAGGCCAGACCAGGCAAGGACGGCAGATTTCCTTCCCGATTTACTTCATCAGCTGAATTCAAATCCCCACTCCCAACTCCCAAATGGGAATTCAACTCATGGCTGGCTGCAATTCTCACTCCCGAGATGGGCGCGTGGAGTCTGGAGGTTTTCTGACGTGCCGAACCCTCTTGGGGCAGAAACTGATTGTTCCAAGGGGCAGAGTGGGGGGTTTGCCATCAGCAGAAACAGGCCGGAAGCTTCTGAGTGCAAAGGTGGGCTGGTTACAGGGTCCACCTCTGGCGGCACTTTGTCCCGGTTTTGTGGTTGAATGTTAGACCCTCCAGATCACATCCCTCACCTCCTTTCGCAGCCCCCCCCTTACCAGCCACCCACTGCCAAAGCCTCTTCCATGCCAACTCATGGAGCCACACACCCTATCGTACACGTCACACCCTCCATGCCAATCTATCCCACTTCACTCGTCATTCATCCCCATGGCCCCTTATAGCCCTTGTGCGAATTCATCCAGTATCTACATGGCGGCACGGTGACACAGTTGGTTAGCAAACTGGTTAGCCAGGGACCCGGTTCGATTCCCCGGCTTGGGTCACTGTCTGTGCGGAGTCTGCATGTTCTCCCCATGTCTGTGTGGGTTTCCTTCGGGTGCTCTGGTTTCCTCCCACAGTCTGAAAGACGTGCTGGTTAAGTGCATTGGCCGTGCTAAATTCTCCCTCTGTGTACCCGAACAGGCGCCGGAGTGTGGTGACTAGGGGATTTTCACAGTAACTTCATTGCAGTGTTAATCATAGAATCATGGAATCCTACAGTGAAGAAGGAGGCCATTCGGCCTATCAAGTCTGCACCGACCACAATCCCACCAGATCTTATCCCCATAACCCCATGCATTTACCCTAGCTCGCCCCCTGACACTAAGGGGCAATTTAGCATGGCCAATCCACATAACCCACACATCTTTGGACTGTGAGAGGAAACCAGAGCACCCGGAGGCAACCCAGGCAGACATGAGGAGAACGTGCAGTCACTGTGCGGCACTGTGCGACCGTGTCACCCATCATGTAAGCCTACTTGTGACACTAATAAATAAAGTTAAACTTAACCTTACCATGGGCAGACCACAGGAGCCGCGCTGAGATGAAATAAAGCTCCATGTATCCATTTACAGATTTCACGCTATATCAAAATACACTCTCATTGATAAAAACCTCATCAAAACAGTCAAAAAGATTGCCTCAGATATTGGATATATTTCCAATCAGAAGGCATACCATAAACATATCCCCAGCATTAAAAAAAAAGGCCACACTGGAAAGTTGGTCTTGCCACCCAGTTCGCTCGATGTCTCAGCGGATATGAGGCAGGATATTTGTAAACACATTGAACTCCTGTTCCTGACTTATCTTCGATCTCTCATGACCTGTGCCCCACACAGCGCTCAAAAGATCAATTGTACTTTCTTTGAACCTGTAAGATTTTTAGACGCTCAGCCTCTCTTTCTCAGCCCCCTGGAACCTGGTGTTCCAGACACTGACAATCAATAAGGAACATTGTGGAGATTTGACGGGGATTAAAAGCCAGGCTATTTTCCTTTGCAATTCCGGCCTGTAATTGGTGAATTTAACTGCTGTATATTTGGTGCTGCAGGTCTCTGTTCCAGCGTGCTGTGATGGAGTGAGGGGGGACATGAGGCTTTTGTTTGTGAACCCTGGTGTAGCGAACTGCGCCCATCAGGAAGGCTCCAGAACTGATCGTTTGCCTCAGGCTGGACTAATTGATTTCATGATGTGGAGATGCCGGGGTTGGACTGGGGTGAACACAGTAAGAGTTTTCACTCCATCTGACGAAGGAGCAGTTGGCATTTGCTACCAAATAAACCAGTTGGACTTTAACCTGGTGATGTTAAAACTCTTACTAATTGATTTCAGTCAGGGCAGCAGAGACAGGTTGTTATAAACTCCCTACAGTGCAGAAGGAGGCCATTCAGCCCATCGAGTCCGCACAGACTCTCCAACAGAGCGTTTTCCCTAAGCCCATATCCAGGCCCTATTCCTGTAACCCCACATTTTTATCCCACTAATCCCCCTAATCTATACATTTTGAGCCAATCTCCCTAACCTGCACATCTTTGGACACTAAGGAGCAATTTAGCATGGCCAATCCACCTAACCTGCACATCTTTGGACACTAAGGAGCAATTTGGCATGGCCAATCCACCTAGCCTGCACATCTTTGGACACTAAGGGGCAATTTAGCATGGCCAATCCACCTAGCCTGCACATCTTTGGACACTAAGGGGCAATTTAGCATGGCCAATCCACCTAACCTACACATCTTTGGACACTAAGGGGCAATTTAGCATGGCCAATCCACCTAACCTACACATCTTTGGACACTAAGGGGCAATTTAGCATGGCCAATCCACCTAACCCACACATCTTTGGACACTAAGGGGCAATTTAACATGGCCAATCCACCCAACCTACACATCTTTGGACACTAAGGGGCAATTTAGCATGGCCAATCCACCACCTGATCTGCCCATCTTTGGAGTGTGGGAGGAAACCGGAGTACCGGAGGAAACCCACGCAGACACGGGGAGAACATGCAAACTCCGCACAGACAGTGACCCGAGGCCGGAATTGAACCCGGGGCCCCGGCGCTGTGAGGCAGCGGTGCTAACCACTGTGCCACCGTGCCGCCCAGTTTCCCTATGACCCCTTGTCAGTAATTGCTGCCCTTGCCAACAATGCTAATGTTTAAGATTGAGCACAAAAATGATTTATTGTGTCTTCCAGCGATCACGGGATGTGGCAGGGTGTTTTGGAGCATGGTCTGACCTGTCCAGGTCTTTGCACTGATTCCAGCCAACCTTCCCCAACAGCCCACCAACAGAAACCAAACCGTCTCCGAAGCCAAATTTTGGCAGGGTCTAAACGTGGTACAGAGGAGAATACCATTCAGCTCAGCAGTGTACAGTCAGGGCCCAGAGGTGAGGAGATATCCCCTCTCCGGTCCCCAAAGCCTCTCTAATTGAGAGTTCTCCGACAAAATGAGTTTCATTAAATTTCAATTTGCCAAGCTCGATCAATTATTAACTAAAAACATGGAAGGGTTGATTTAAAAGGCAGTCCAATTATCGTTATTGTAAAGTAATGGATGAGATTCATGCAGATCCGGGCTCACTGCTGTGTTAGTTGGCTCAGTCCTTACAACACATAAAAGTTCTCAATAACAGCTGCACACATCCACTCTGCTCCCCGAAGGTAGTTTTTACAGCGACAGAGGCTTTTCATTCAGGGGGCAAATGGAATGAAAGGTCACATTAATTCTGAGATTGAGGAACATCGCACCCCCAGTGGCAGACACACAAACTGGCTTGATTTGATTTGATTTATTATTGTCAAATGTATTGGGATACAGTGAAAAGTACTGTTTCTTGCGCGCTATACAGACAAAGCATACCGTTCATAGAGTACACAGGGGAGAAGGAAAGGAGAGGGTGTAGAATCTAATGTTACAGTCATTTGGTTTGATTTGATTTGATTTATTATTGTCACATGTATTAACATACAGTGAAAAGTACTGTTTCTTGCACGCTATACAGACAAAGCATACCGTTCATAGAGTACACAGGGGAGAAGGAAAGGAGAGGGTGTAGAATCTAATGTTACAGTCATTTGGTTTGATTTGATTTGATTTATTATTGTCACATGTATTAACATACAGTGAAAAGTACTGTTTCTTGCGCGCTATACAGACAAAGCATACCGTTCATAGAGTACATAGGGGAGAAGGAAAGGAGAGGGTGTAGAATCTAATGTTACAGTCATTTGGTTTGATTTGATTTGATTTATTATTGTCACATGTATTAACATACAGTGAAAAGTACTGTTTCTTGCGCGCTATACAGACAAAGCATACCGTTCATAGAGTACATAGGGGAGAAGGAAAGGAGAGGGTGTAGAATCTAATGTTACAGTCATTTGGTTTGATTTGATTTGATTTATTATTGTCACATGTATTAACATACAGTGAAAAGTATTGTTTCTTGCACGCTATACAGACAAAGCATACCGTTCATAGAGAAGGAGGCAAGAGAGAGCAGAGTGTAGTGTTACAGTCATAGCTAGGGTGTAGAGAAAGATCAACTTAATGCAAGGTAGGGCCATTCAAAAGTCTGATGGCAGCAGGGAAGAAACTGTTCTTGAGTCAGTTGGTACGTGACCTCAGACTTTTGTATCTTTTTCCCGACAGAAGAAGGTGGAAGAGAAAATGTCCGGGGTGTGTGGGGTCCTTAATTATACTGGCTGCTTTACGGAGGCAGCTGGAAGTGTAGATGGAGTCAATGGATGGGAGGCTGGTTTGTGTGATGGACTGGACTACATTCACGACCCTTTTATAGTTTCCTGTGGTCTTGGACAGAGCAGGAGCCCATACCAAGCCATTCCAACCAGAAATGATGCTTTCTATGGTGCACCTGTAAAAGGTTGAGAGTCAACCACATTGCTGGGGTTCTGGAGTCACATGTGGGCCAGACCAGGTAAGGACAATAGATTTCCTTCCCTGAAGAACATTATTTTATTTATTAGTGTCACAAGTGGGCTTACATTAACACTGCAATGAAGTTACTGTGACAATCCCTTAGTCGCCACACTCCGGCGCCTGTTCAGGTACACTGAGGGAGAATATTGCCAATGCATCTAACCAGCACGTCTTTCGGACTGTGGGAGGAAACCGGAGCACCCGGAGGAAACCCACGCAGACGTGGGGAGAACGTGCAGACTCCACACAGACAGTGGCCCCAGCCGTGAATCGAACCCAGGTCCCTGGCACTGTGAGGCTGCAGTGCCAACCATTGTGCCACCATGCCACCTCAATCCAATTGGACACAAACTACCCTATTCCACAAACCTCAATTGTGTTAACCAGCCTTTTATGTTAAATACTTTCTTAAAGCTCACATAGACAACATCCACCACATTCCCCTCATTAACACTCCCTAACTTCATCAGAAAATCCAATTAGATTAGTCAAACACAATCTGCCTTTCACAAATTCATGCTGGCTTTCTTTAATTAAGATGTGGAGATGCCGGCGTTGGACTGGGGTAAACACAGTAAGAAGTTTAACAACACCAGGTTAAAGTCCAACAGGTTTATTTGGTAGCAAAAGCCACACAAGCTTTCGGAGCTGCAAGCCCCTTCTTCAGGTGAGTGGGAATTCTGTTCACAAACAGAGCATATAAAGACACAAACTCAATTTACATGAATAATGGTTGGAATGCAAATACTTACAACTAATCAAGTCTTTAAGAAACAAAACAACGTGAGTGGAGAGAGCATCAAGACAGGCTAAAAAGATGTGTATTGTCTCCAGACAAGACAGCCAGTGAAACTCTGTGGGGGTTACAAATAGTGTGATATGAACCCAATATCCCGGTTGAGGCCGTCCTCGTGTGTGCGGAACTTGGCTATCAGTTTCTGCTCAGCGACTCTGCGCCGTCGTGTGTCGCGAAGGCCGCCTTGGAGAACGCTTACCCGAATATCAGAGGCCGAATGCCCGTGACCGCTGAAGTGCTCCCCAACAGGAAGAGAACAGTCTTGCCTGGTGATTGTCGAGCGGTGTTCATTCATCCGTTGTCGCAGCGTCTGCATAGTTTCCCCAATGTACCATGCCTCGGGACATCCTTTCTTGCAGCATATCAGGTAGACAATGTAGGCCGGGTTGCAAGAGTATGTACCGTGTACCTGGTGGATGGTGTTCTCACGTGAGATGATGGCATCTGTGTCGATGATCTGGCACGTCTTGCAGAGGTTGCTGTGGCAGGGTTGTGTGGTGTCATGGTCACTGTTCTCCTGAAGGCTGGGTAGTTTGCTGCGGACAATGGTCTGTTTGAGGTTGTGCGGTTGTTTGAAGGCAAGAAGTGGGGGTGTGGGGATGGCCTTGGCGAGATGTTCGTCTTCATCAATGACATGTTGAAGGCTCCGGAGGAGATGCCATAGCTTCTCCGCTCCGGGGAAGTACTGGACAACGAAGGGTACTCTGTCCTCTGTGTCCCGTGTTTGTCTTCTGAGGAGGTCGGTACGGTTTTTCGCTGTGGCGCGTTGGAACTGTTGATCAATGAGTCGAGCGCCATATCCTGTTCTTATGAGGGCATCTTTCAGCATCTGGAGGTGTCTGTTGCGATCCTCCTCATCCGAGCAGATCCTGTGTCTGTAGGAAGTCTGTAGGAAGTCCTGGACCACAATATCTTCACCTTCAACAACCAGTTCTTCATCCAGACACACAGAACAGCCATGGGCGGACTTCCTACAGAAACTCGGCACACATGGAGCAGTTGAACCAGGAGCGCTCCTCGTCACAATGGATGTCTCGGCACTGACACTGCGACAACGGATGAATGAACACCGCTCGACAATCACCAGGCAAGACTGTTCTCTTCCTGTTGGGGAGCACTTCAGCGGTCACGGGCATTCGGCCTCTGATATTCGAGTAAGCGTTCTCCAAGGCGGCCTTCGCGACACACGACGGCGCAGAGTCGCTGAGCAGAAACTGATAGCCAAGTTCCGCACACACGAGGACGGCCTCAACCGGGATATTGGGTTCATGTCACACTATTTGTAACCCCCACAGAGTTTCACTGGCTGTCTTGTCTGGAGACAATACACATCTTTTTAGCCTGTCTTGATGCTCTCTCCACTCACGTTGTTTTGTTTCTTAAAGACTTGATTAGTTGTAAGTATTCGCATTCCAACCATTATTCATGTAAATTGAGTTTGTGTCTTTATATGCTCTGTTTGTGAACAGAATTCCCACTCACCTGAAGAAGGGGCTTGCAGCTCCGAAAGCTTGTGTGGCTTTTGCTACCAAATAAACCTGTTGGACTTTAACCTGGTGTTGTTAAACTTCTTACTTTCTTTAATTAACACAAACCTCTGCAAGTGTCTGTTGAATTCTTTTCCCCTAATTATTGTCCCCACTCCCGATCTGCTGCTGATGTTAAACTAACCGGCTCGCAGTTACAAGAACTGTCCTCACACCCCGCCCTGAATCAGGGCGTCACATCTGACACTCTCCAATCCTTCCCCCATCTCTCGGACAGATTGAGTTAACCCCTTCAGCTATCTCCATCCACGCACCCCTTCGCAGCCTGGGAACCGAGCCATTGGGTGGGCCTCGGGTAGAATTTGCCTCAAACCAGTGGTGTCAGGAAGTGATGTGGGGAGGTTTAGGGAGGGAATTCAGGCAGCTGAAGGCACGGTCACCAAGACCGGAGCGATTAAAATCCGGGATGCTCAAGAGGCCGGAATCGCAGGGAGGAGCGCAGGGTTGTAGAGACAGGAATAAGGGCAAAGCAATTACTGGAGCTGAGAATAAGGATGAGAATTTTAAATTTGAGGTGTTGCCAGAGAGTCATTAATGTATGGGATTTTATGAGAGTTAGGATGTGAGCGGCACAGTGGTTAGCACCAGGGACCTGGGTTCAATTCCGACCTCGGGTCTTTGCAGAGTTTGCATGTTCTCTCCGTGTCTGCGTGGGTTTCCTCCGGGTGCTCCGGTTTCCTCCCAAACTCCAAAGATGTGTAGGTTAGGGGGATTGGCCATGCTAAATTGCCCCTTGAAATCCAAAGATGTGTGGGTTAGGTGAATTGGCCATGGTAAATTCCCCCTTAGTGTCCAAAGATGTGCAGGTTAGGTGGATTGGCCATGCTAAATTGCCCCTTGGAATCCAAAGATGTGTGGGTTAGGTGAATTGGCCATGGTAAATTCCCCCTTAGTGTCCAAAGATGTGCAGGTTAGGGGGATTGGCCATGCTAAATTGCCCCTTAGTGTCCAAAGATGTGCAGGTTAGGTGGATTGGCCATGCTAAATTGCCCCTTGGAATCCAAAGATGTGTGGGTTAGGTGAATTGGCCATGGTAAATGCACGGGGTTACAGGATAGGGCAGGGTTGGGTTTGGGTGAGATACGTTTTATCTGTACAGAGCGCAAGAAACAATACTTTTCACTGTATCCCATTACACGTGACAATAATAAATCAAATCCAATCAAAATAGATGCTCTTATAGAGAGTCAGTGCAGACTTGATGGGCTGAATGTCGGTGTTTTATGGGATTCGAAGGATATGGAGGGGATCTACTCTGCCTTTCGGTCAATGTCCACAATTATATTGTAAAGAAGTCACTCAGGTTAGTGGTGGCTCAGGATAAGATGCAGAATTTATTGACTGTGGGACAGTGCCCCGAACTAATTTTCCAGCTTCCCCCACCCTCCGACTTCACCAGTAGGTTAAAACTCTGAGTTTCCTCGGAAGGCTTTGCAGGAAGATTGTGGAAGTTCCTGATCTCGGCTGTCACTCCCAGTGCGTCATGCCTCAAGAGACTGATCAGTGAGCTAACCAACGTCTCGGCAAATACATCGTTTTTCTTGTAAAGCCATCGTGTGATTAGAAATGAAATTCTCAAAGATTTTACCCACTTAAGTGGGCCAATCTTCTCCTCTGCTGGAACATTGGTACAGCTGCAAGCTTATTCAGAATGAGTTGATGACATTGAGCGAGTCCGTGTAGCTCCAGCCTGCTGCACTGTCAGAGCTAAGTACACCAAATGCCTTCATCAATCACCGTCGACGCCTCACATTCACCTATCAACGCTTCTCTCTGCTCTTGAATCGGTCTTGATTCATGCCAGAACTCAAACATGCCGCTAAAGGCAACCCATGTGCTTAATAACCATGGACCATATCAATCATTATCAGCTGTTTACCCTTGCTGCATCAACTCTGATTTCTCGCTACACTTGTACACTAGAATTCCACCGACAGTGACTCATGATCCGAGCTCTGAGCCAGAGGATGGAGGGTTCCGAGTTTCTGCGCTCTCCCGTCATGTTGCTTGCATTTGAAACAATGAAATTTCAATGAATTGCGCTGAAATTCAGTGCTGGTTTTCTGCATAAGCGAAAGGTAACTTTCAGCACTGAGATGATTCCCCACTCAGTATATTTTTGGAAAAGCATCTCGGTCACACAAGCTGCACCAGGGCAAGGAGGAGGCTCAGGAACACTCTCTCACAGGGCAATAAGAGACACCATTTGTCCAAATCACATTCACTGAGGAAGCTTCACTCTGTATCTAACCCCGTGCTGTACCTGTCCTGGGAGTGTTTGATGGGGGACAGTGTAGAGGGAGCTTTACTCTGTATCTAACCCCGTGCTGTACCTGTCCTGGGAGTGTTTGATGGGGCCAGTGTAGAGGGAGCTTTACTCTGTATCTAACCCCCCTGCTGTACCTGTCCTGGGAGTGTTTGATGGGGCCAGTGTAGAGGGAGCTTTACTCTGTATCTAACCCCGTGCTGTACCTGTCCTGGGAGTGTTTGATGGGGACAGTGTAGAGGGAGCTTTACTCTGTATCTAACCCCCCTGTTGTACCTGTCCTGGGAGTGTTTGATGGGGACAGTGTAGAGGGAGCTTTACTCTGTATCTAACCCCGTGCTGTACCTGTCCTGGGAGTGTTTGATGGGGGACAGTGGAGAGGGAGCTTTACTCTGTATCTAACCCGTGCTGTACCTGTCCTGGGAGTGTTTGATGAGGACAGTGTAGAGAGAGCTTTACTCTGTATCTAACCCTGTGCTGTACCTGTCCTGGGAGTGTTTGATGGGGGACAGTGTAGAGGGAGCTTTACTCTGTATCTAACCCCATGCTGTACCTGTCCTGGGAGTGTTTGATGGGGGCAGTGTAGAGGGAGCTTTACTCTGTATCTAACCCCATGCTGTACCTGTCCTGGGAGAGTTTGATGGGGGCAGTGTAGAGGGAGCTTAACTCTGTATCTAACCCCGTGCTGTACCTGTCCTGGGAGTGTTTGATGGGGGACAGTGTAGAGGGAGCTTCACTCTGTATCTAACCCCGTGCTGTACCTGTCCTGGGAGTGTTTGATGGGGGACAGTGTAGAGGGAGCTTCACTCTGTATCTAACCCCGTGCTGTACCTGTCCTGGGAGTGTTTGATGGGGGACAGTGTAGAGGGAGCTTTACTCTGTATCTAACCCCGTGCTGTACCTGTCCTGGGAGTGTTTGATGGGGGACAGTGTAGAGGGAGCTTTACTCTGTTTCTAACCCCGTGTTGTACCTGTCCTGGGAGTGATGGGGACAGTGTAGAGGGAGCGTTACCCTGTATCTAACCCCGTGCTGTACCTGTCCTGGGAGTGATGGGGGACAGTGTAGAGGGAGCTTTACTCTGTTTCTAACCCCGTGTTGTACCTGTCCTGGGAGTGATGGGGACAGTGTAGAGGGAGCTTTACTCTGTTTCTAACCCCGTGTTGTACCTGTCCTGGGAGTGATGGGGACAGTGTAGAGGGAGCGTTACCCTGTATCTAACCTCGTGCTGTACCTGTCCTGGGGGTGTTTGATGGGGGACAGTGCAGAGGGAGCTTTACCCTGTATCTAACCTCGTGCTGTACCTGTCCTGGGAGTGTTTGATGGGGATAGTGTTGAGGGAGCTTTACTCTGTATCTAACCCCGTGCTGTACCTGTCCTGGGAGTGTTTGATGGGGACAGTGTAGTGGGAGTTTTACTTTGTATCTAACCCAGTGCTGCATCTGTCCTGGGAGTGATGGGGACAGTGTAGAGGGAGCTTTACCCTGTATCTAACCCCGTGCTGTACCTGTCCTGGGAGTGTTTGATGGGACAGTGTTGAGAGAGCTTTACCCTATATCTAACCCTGTGCTGTAACGGTCCTGGGAGTGATGGGGGCAGTGTAGAGGGAGCTTTACTCTGTATCTAACCCCGTGCTGTACCTGTCCTGGGAGTGTTTGATGGGACAGTGTTGAGAGAGCTTTACCCTATATCTAACCCTGTGCTGTACCTGTCCTGGGAGTGATGGGGGCAGTGTAGAGGGAGCTTTACACTGTATCTAACCCCATGCTGTACCTGTCCTGGAAGAGTTTGATGGGGACAGTGTAGAGGGAGCTTTACTCTGTATCTAACCCCGTGCTGTACCTGTCCTGGGAGTGTTTGATGGGGACAGTGTAGAGGGAGCTTTACTCTGTATCTAACCCCATGCTCTCCCTCTCCTGGGAGTGTTTGATGGGGACAATGTAGAGGGAGCTTTACTCTGTATCTAACCCCGTGCTGTACCTGTCCTGGGAATGTTTGATGATGTACTGAGGATAAACAATGGAAAAGGTCATGGCTGGAACCAGCCATGGGAATTGGAGCGGGCGAGGGGTGGACAATGGGAAGGCCTGTTGACCCGTTTCGGAATGAGCAAAGCCGTAAAATCCTGCCTCTTGTGTTCCAGCCCTGCTACGATTCGTCACGGACCAGACTGAATAACTTTGGTAAATTTGTGAGCTGACAGCGGGATCATACAACATGCCGGAATTGTTGAAAAAAACGCAACGGGTTAACTTCAGAAAAGCACTCCATCCTGTCACTTGACATCTCTGATTAGAATTGCACTCTGCGCTGACATTCCAAAATAGAGAAGCTCAAATTCAAATTAGATTGAATATTTGGAAGATATCAACCTTGCATCTTCTGAAAAGGCCATTATCAATGACATTCCTCTGAAGCAAGTTGCTGCCTTTCCAATGGATGTAGTCACAGTGGTGGCACTTTAAGGAACCATTGTTTTGGTGACCTTGCCAACTGCCAAAGGAAAACAATAGACTTGTCATGAAAGCTATTAGTACTTCCCATGTTTTATTCTAACACTGCGCTGTCTGATCTAACAACCTTTGTCAGATAAAGGATTGTGCGGGAGTGCTGTAGTTTTTAATTATTCCGCAGTGTTCAGCATTGGTGTGATAATAATCCGCACTTTAATTAAACTTACTGACTTTATTCACTCACTCATTGAGTCTGTTCAGGAACATGTGACATTTCCCATGTAACCATTAGGAGATGTGGCCATCTGCTGGAATAATGACATTGCCAGACTCCGCCTGTTCTCTACCCAGCCTGCTGCAACTGGATGTTCGAGCTCCAGCACTCTGAATAGCATCACTGCCCTGGGATTGAACGGCGAAATGAAGCCCTCTTTGTAAGATTGCTATTTCAGAGATCTGAATTCAACACCCGCTGTACAAATTACCAATCACTGCCGTTGTTTCTCTCTCTGTCTCTCTGGTGCAACTCTCAAGCCTCAAGGTTCCTGCAACATCTCAGAGTGTGAGGAAAAAGGGTTGAGGAAACGTAGAAGCTTGAAGCAGGAGGAGGCCATTCGGCCCTTCCAGCCTGCTCCGCCATTCATCACCATCGTGGCTGATCATCGAATTCAATATCCTGATTTCCCCTCCCCCTCCCCCCCCCCTCCCTCCCCTCCCCCTCCCCCCCTCCCTCCCCCTCCCCCCCTCCCTCCCCCTCCCCTCCCCCTCCCTCCCCCTCCCCCCCTCCCTCCCCCTCCCCTCCCCCTCCCCCCCTCCCCTCCCCTCCCCCTCCCCCCTCCCCTCCCCTCCCCTCCCATATCCCTCGATCACTTTAGCCCCAAGAGCGATATCTAATTTCTTCTTGAAATCACACAACGTTTTGGCCTCAACTACTTTCTGTGGGAGTGAATTCCACACATTCACCACCCTCTGGGTGAAGAAATTTCTCCTCACCTCAGTTCTAAAAGGTTTACCCCTTACATTCTCCTCGTGTCTGCGTGGGTTTCCTCCGGGTGCTCCGGTTTCCTCGCACAGCCCAAAGATGTGCGGGTTAGGTGGATTGGCCATGCTAAATTGCCCCTTAGTGTTAGGGGGACTAGCTAAGGTGGATGCATGGGGTTATGGGGATAGGGCCTGGGTGGGATTGTGGTCAGTGCAGACTCGATGGGCCGAATGGCCTCCTTCTGCACTGTAGGGATTCTATCCTCAAGCTACGATCCCTAGCTCTGGACTCCCCCACCATTGGGAACACACTTTCTGAATCTACACTGTCTAACTCTGTTAGGATTTTTAAGTTTCTATGAGATCCCCTCTCACTCTTCCAAACTCCAGTGAATACAATCCTAACCAATTTAGTCTCTCCTCGTATGATCGACCTGCCATTCCAGGAATCATAAGAACATAAGAACTAGGAGCAGGAGTAGGCCATCTGGCCCCTTGAGCCTGCTCCGCCATTCAATAAGATCATGGCTGATCTTTTCATGGACTCAGCTCCACTTACCCGCCCGCTCACCATAATCCCTAATTCCTTTACTGTTCAAAAATTTATCTATCTTTGCCTTAAAAACATTCAATGAGGTAGCCTCAACTGCTTCACTGGGCTGGGAATTCCACAGATTCACAACCCTTTGTGTGAAGAAGTTCCTCCTCAACTCAGTCCTAAATATGCTCCCCCTTATTTTGAGGCCATACCCCCTAGTTCTAGTTTCACCCACCAGTGGAAACAGCCTTCCTGCTTCTATCTTATCGATTCCCTTCATAATCTTATATGTTTCTATAAGATCCCCCCTCATTCTTCTGAATTCCAATAATTATAGTCCCAGTCTACTCAGTCTCTCCTCATAAATCAACCCTCTCAACTCCGGAAACAAAGTAATGAATCTCTTTTGTAACCCCTCTTGTGCCAGTATATCCTTTCCCAAGTAAGGAGACCAAAACTGTACACAGTACTCCAGATGTGGCCTCACCAGCACCTTATACAGCTGCAACATAACCTCGCTGTTTTTAAACTCCATCCCTTTAGCAATGAAGGACAAAATTCCATTTGCCTTAATTACCTGCTGCACCTGAAAACCAACCTCTTGCAATCCATGCACAAGGACACCCAGGTCCCTCTGCACAGCAGCATGCTGCAATTTTTTACCATTTAAATAATAGTCCGTTTTGCTGTTATTCCTACCAAACTGGATGACCTCACATTTACCAACATTGTACTTCATCTGCCAGACCCTCGCCCACTCACTTAGACTCTCTATATCCCTTTACAGACTTTCAGCATCTTCTGCAAACCCGGCTTGGGTCACTGTGCAGAGTCGACACGTTTTCCCCGTGTCTGTGTGGGTTGCCTCCGGGTTCTCCGGTTTCCACCAACAGTCCGAAAGACGTGCTGGTTAGGGTGCATTGGCCGTGCTAAATTCTCCCTCAGTGTACCCGAACAGACGCCGGAGTGTGGCGACCAGGGGGATTTTCACAGTAACTTCATTGCAGTGTTAATGTAAGCCTACTTGTGACTCATAAATAAATAAAATAAAAAATGACACTCAGCCAGTCCAAATCACGCTGAAGCATCTCTGCATCCTCCTCACAGCTCACCCTCCCACCCAACTTTGTATCATCTGCAAATTTGGAGATAATACATTTAGTTCCCTCTTCCAGACCATTAACATATAATGTGAACAGTTGGGGTCCTAGCACAGATCATTAGTCATTAAGTGCCAATCAAAAAAAGACCCATTTATGCCAACTCTTTACTTCCTATCTGCTAATCAGCTTTCTATCCATCTCAAGACATTACCTGCAATGATATGTGCTTTATGAGATTGATGACAGACAGGTTAATTGGGGCAAGGAGTGGTGGAGACTCAGTGCCTATGAGGAGAAATTTATGCTTAAATGTAGCAGAGGAAGATAGACGATTATACAGAGAGAGGAGGAGTGGGATTAGTTTGGGGATTGATACAGGGCTATGGGGAGAGAGTGGGGCAGTGGGATTAGTTTGGGGTTGACACAGGGCTATGGGGAGAGAGTGGGGCAGTGGGATTAGTTTGGGATTGATACAGGGCTATGGGGAGAGAGCGGGGCAGTGGGATTAGTTTGGGGATTGATACAGGGCTATGGGGAGAGAGTGGGGCAGTGGGATTAGTTTGGGGATTGATACAGGCTATGGGGAGAGAGTGGGGCAGTGGGATTAGTTTGGGGTTGACACAGGGCTATGGGGAGAGAGTGGGGCAGTGGGATTAGTTTGGGGTTGACACAGGGCTATGGGGAGAGAGTGGGGCAGTGGGATTAGTTTGGGATTGATACAGGGCTATGGGGAGAGAGCGGGGCAGTGGGATTAGTTTGGGGATTGATACAGGGCGATGAGGAGAGAGCGGGGCAGTGGGATTAGTTTGGGGATTGATACAGGGCGATGGGGAGAGAGTGGGGCAGTGGGATTAGTTTGGGGATTGATACAGGGCTATGGGGAGAGAGCGGGGCAGTGGGATTAGTTTGGGATTGATACAGGGCTATGGGGAGAGAGCGGGGCAGTGGGATTAGTTTGGGGATTGATACAGGGCGATGAGGAGAGAGCGGGGCAGTGGGATTAGTTTGGGGATTGATACAGGGCGATGGGGAGAGAGTGGGGCAGTGGGATTAGTTTGGGGATTGATACAGGGCTATGGGAAGAGACCGGAGCAGTGGGATTAGTTTGGGATTGATACAGGGCTATGGGGAGAGAGCGGGGCAGTGGGATTAGTTTGGGATTGATACAGGGCTATGGGGAGAGAGCGGGGCAGTGGGATTAGTTTGGGGATTGACACAGGGCTATGGGGAGAGAGTGGGGCAGTGGGATTAGTTTGGGGATTGATACAACAACAGAGGCATTTTCTCGATTTGAGGACCTGGTGTGAATTCCATCCTCGATTGAAGAGTTTAAAGTTTTGTGTTCCCACTGGGATTGTGCTCCGCTCCTTTCTGAATGGTCACTGATGCACACCCCCACTCTGCTGCAGTTGGAGCTGCAACAGGCAGGACTAAGGGACTGTGTACCGATGTTTATTGATTAGCAGATAGTGTTTCGTGTGACCCAGACCATTGCTGTAACAAATGGGTGCCAATGCCATGTCTGCCTGCTCAGAGGGACATGATACAATTCCATACCCGCAGAACCCTCGCTGCGGCCATGGTCACCATTCCACCCTCAATTACATCATTATCCCAATGCTGTTTGTGGGAGCGTCTTGTGTGTAAATTGGCTGTTCCGTTTCCCAGCTTACATCAGTGACAACACCTGATTGGTTGTAAAGCATTTCGGGGGGATCTTGGGATTGGGAAATAATCGTAGTATCTCTGCAATGCAGAAGGAGGCCATTCGGTCCATCGAGTCTGCACCGACCACAATCCCACCCAGGCCCTATCCCCGTAATCCCACGTATTTATACCGCTAAACCCCTTGACACTAAGGGGCAATTTAGCGTGGCCAATCCGTCTAACCCTCACATCTTTGGAGTGTGGGAGGAAACCGGAGCACCCGGAGGAAACCCACGCAGACACGGGGAGAATGTGCAAACTCCACACAGACAGTGACCCAAGCCGGGAATCGAACCCGGGTCCCTGGCGCTGTGTGGCAGCAGCGCTAACCACTGTGCCACCCGTAAAATGTTGCCAGAGAAATGCAAGATTGTTTTGGGATAGTGTACTCTGATCTGACAATTCTGATTCAATTTGAGCTCCTGTTGTTCCTTTGTTATTTTCTGGTTTGCTGAACCGAGCTTCAATTGACACCTGGATACCATCCACATTTTACAGGAATGTATCGGACTTCCTATTTCTATCAATTTCACAATCCGATTCTAAGCAAGATCCTTCAATGCACACAATAATAAAAACTGTGGTTTTATATTGTATTTCTAAGTGTATTTAATGTTCCAATATACCTCTTGGAGTGATTCTCAAACACAATTTAATAAGTCATTTGATATTAGGGCAGGTGACCAAAAGCTCGGTCAAAGTGAGTGGGTTGTAGCTGACTCTCCAAGGAAAATAACCCCAACCTCTCCAATCACTTCTCAAAGCTGCAATTCTCCAGCCCTGGCCACATTCTTGTAAACTTCCTCTGCGCTCTCTCCAGAGCAATAATGTCCTTCCTGTAATGTGGGGACCAGAACTGCACACAATAGTCCAGCTGTGGCCTGACCAGTGTTTTATACAATTCCAACATAACATCCTTACCTTTATATTCTATACCTTGGCCAATGGTGGAGAACACAATGACATGGCACAAGGAGAGCACAGGACAAATGTGAGGTAATGCATTTTGGAAGGTCTAATACAGATGGGAAATATACAGTAAATGGCAGAACCCCGAAGAGTATTGATAGGCAGAGGGATCTGGTTGTACAGGTACACAGGTCACTGAAAGTGGCAACGCAGGTGGAGAAGATAGTCAAGAAGGCATATGGCACGCTTGCCTTCATCAGAGACAGAGTACAGGAATGCGATAGAGAATCTGGTGAACTGGTGCGGCAACAATAATCTCTCCCTCAATGTCAACAAAACAAAGGAGATAGTCATCGACTTCAGGAAGCGTAAAGGAGAACATGCCCCTGTCTACGTCAACGGGAATGAAGTAGAAATGGTCAAGAGCTTCACGTTTTTATGTGTCCAGATCACCAACAACCTGTCCTGGTCCCCCCATGCCGACACTATAGTTAAGAAAATCCACCAACACCTCTACTTTCTCAGAAGGCTAAGGAAATTTGCCATGTCAGCTACGACTCTCACCAACTTTTACAGATGCACCATGGAAAGCATTCTTTCTGGTTGTTTCACAGCTTGGTATGGGCTCCTGCTCTGCCCAAGACCACAAGGAACTACAAAAGGTCGTGAATGTAGCCCAATCCATCACACAAACCAGCCTCCCATCCATTGACTCCGTCTACACTTCCCGCTGTCTTGGAAAAGCAGCCAGCATAATTAAGGACCCCACGCACCCCGGACATTCTCTCTTCCACCTTCTGTCGGGAAAAAGATACAAAAATCTGAGGTCATGTACCAACCGACTCAAGAACCGCTTCTTCCCTGCTGTCATCAGACCTTTGAATGGACCTACCTCGCATTAAGTTGATCTTTCTCTGCAACGTGGCTATGACTGTAACACTACATTCTGCACTCTCTCCTTTCCTTCTCTATGAGTGGTATGCTTTGTCTGTATAGCGCGCAAGAAACAACACTTTTCATTGTATGTTAATACATGTGACAATAATAAATCAAATCAAATCAAATTCATTGAGTTTAAAAATTGGCAAGTCATGTTGCAGCTTTATACAACCTTAGTTAGGCCGCACTTGAAATATAGTGTTCAATTCTGGTCGCCACACTACCAGAAGGATGTGGAGGCTTTGGAGAGGGTACAGAAAAGATTTACCAGGATGTTGCCTGGTATGGAGGGCATGAGTTATGAGGAGAGGTTGGAGAAACTTGGTTTGTTCTCATTGGAGCGACGGAGGTTGAGGGGCGACCTGATAGAGGTCTACAAGGTTATGAGGCACAGTAAGAAGTCTCACAACACCAGGTTAAAGTCCAACAGGTATATTTGGTAGCACGAGCTTTCGGAGTGCTGCTCCTTCATCAGACCCCTTCATCACATCTACCTGACGAAGGAGCAGCGCTCCGAAAGCTCGTGCTGCCAAATAAACCTGTTGGACTTTAACCTGGTGTTGTGAGACTTCTTACTGTGCTTACCCCAGTCCAACGCTGGCATCTCCACATCAAGATTATGAGGGGCATGGACAGAGTGGATAGTCAGAAGCTTTTTCCTAGAGTGGAAAAGTCAATTACTAGGGGGCCCAGATTTAAGGTGCGAGGGGCAAGGTTTAAAGGAGGTGTACGAGGCAAGGTTTTTACACAGAGGGTGGTGAGTGCCTGGAACTCATTGCCGGGGGAGGTAGTGGAAGCGGATACAATAGTGACTTTCAAGGGGCGTCTTGACAAATACATGAATAGGATGGGAATAGAGGGATATGGTACCGGGAAGGGTTGGGGGTTTTAGTTCGGTCGGGCAGCATGGTCGGTGCAGGCTTGGAGGGCTGAAGGGCCTGTTCCTGTGCTGTAAATTTCTTTGTTCTTTGTGCAACCTTTGCAGTGTTCCTTACAAAGCCCCAGGGATGTTCCCAGACCCTCTTGCTCTGCCAGGCTCAGTCCTTGGGTTGGGCCCTCTTGGCATGTTTCAGTATGACATCCATCACAAAGCGGCTGGGAGATTAATCTTCACATTCCATGAGATAATCCTGGGGAGCTGGCAAGACTTGCGGCAGAGTGAAGCTGAGGGTTTGGAAAGCTCGCAAGGGCTCAGCTGTCTGTGTTAGTTTGAAATGAACAGCGATCTTTGCCAGTGTATTTATTCCAGAGAGGACGCAGGCCTGGGGGCGAGGGAGGGAGGGAGGGAGGGACGACCTGTCCCAAACACTGCACAATTCCGATAGGGATTGAGAGGAAGGGCGTTACGTTTTAGAGGAAGCATTTGCTGCTTGCGGATTCGGAATCTCTGGCCAGCCCGAGGACCTGTCCTGTTGTCACCTCGGTGGCTTTCTGTCTGATTATCGTCCTGCCGCAGGTCTTGTTTCGGCTGCTCCTGCCCCACCTCCATGGCTGAGGTTGTTGGGTGGGATCAGGCGGTGTGGCAATAGGCTGCACTGAGCTGGCCTGGTGCCAGCGCGTGCCAGTGTGAACGGCATGCCGATGAGGGAGAGGCAATTAGCGCCAGCAGCTGCCTACCCTGTGCGATGCCAGAGCAACCTGCCCTCAAGCCCCCACCACCCCCCCCTTCCCCATCTGCTCCGCAGAGCTGCCAGCTCCTACTCGCTGGCTGGATCACGCCCAGCGCCAGTTGTTTGAGTGGCTTCCTGCTGAGTTCAGCAGGGTTTGCCTTCGCGCCAACAATCACAGACTCCAGAAATTACAACCAGCCCCACTCACCTTCAGTCACACATTAACCGGGGTCGCAGCCGTTTCCCTCTGCACCCCCTCCCCCTTCCCCCTCTCCCCCTTCGTCCCCCCTCCCCTCCTTCAATCCCCCCCTCCACCCCCTTTCCTCTCCACCCCCTTCACCCCCCCTCCCCCTCCCCGTCCACCCCCCTCCCCCTTCCCCACCCCTCCCCGCCCCCCCTCCCCCCTCCGCACCTACACCCCCCGCCACCTTTCCCTGTTTAACACCTTGTCAGTGAGCTGCTCCAGCCTGGCAGGAGTTGGAGGGAGGAGGGCATCTCCCAGCTAACCTGACCTCACAGAGCCAGGGACCCAGGTTCAATTCCCGGATTGGGTCACTGCCTCTGTGGAGTTTGCACGTTCTCCCCATGACTGCGTGGGTTTCCTCCGGGTGCTCCGGTTTCCTCCCACACTCCAAAGATGTGCAGTTTAGGTGGATTGGCCATGCTAAATTGCCACTTAGTGTCCAAAGATGTGTAGGTTAGGTGGATTGGCCATGTTAAATTGCCCCTTAGTGTCCAAAGATGTGTAGGTTAGGTGGATTGGCCATGTTAAATTGCCCCTTAGTGTCCAAAGATGTGTAGGTTAGGTGGATTGGCCATGTTAAATTGCCCCTTAGTGTCCAAAGATGTGTAGGTTAGGTGGATTGGCCATGTTAAATTGCCCCTTAGTGTCCAAAGGTGTGTAGGTTAGGTGGATTGGCCATGCTAAATTGCCCCTCAATGTCCCAAGATGTGTATTTGGGCGGCGCAGTGTCCCAGTGGTTAGCACTGCTGCCTCACAGCGCCAGGGACCCGCGTTCAATTCTGACCTCGGGTCACTGTCTGCGTGGAGTTTGCACGTTCTCCCCGTGTCTGCGTGGGTTTCCTCCGGGTGCTCCGGTTTCCTCCCACACTCTGAAAGACGTTCTGGTTAGGTGCATTGGCCGTGCTAAATTGTCCCTCAGTGTACCCGAACAGGCGCTGGAGTGTGGCGACTAGGAGATTTTCACAGTAACTTAATTGCAGTGTTAATGCAAGCCTACTTGTGACACTAATAAATAAAATAATAATTGGTCACGTTAAATTGACCTTTGTTGTCCAAAGATGTGCGGGTCAGGTGGATTGGCCATGTTAAATTGCGCCTTAGTGTCAGGGGGACTAGTTGGGTAATACGTGGGGTTACAGGGATAGGGCCTCTGTTGTGCTGTTATTGGTGCAGGCTTGGTGGGCTGAATGGTCTCCTTCTGCACTGTCGGGGATCCTATGATTCCTCTCTATCCAATGCTTTAGAACAGGTTAAGTGGGACACACCTGCTAATTTTCTTTTCCATTTCCCTAATCGTTGGGTGCTCAGGTGTCTGTGTGGAGTCTGCACATTCTCTCCGGGTCTGCGTGGGTTTCCTCTGGGAGCTCTGGTTTTCTCCCACGGTCCAAAGATGTGTGGGTCATTTCGATTGGCCATGCTCAATTGCCCCTTAGTGTCCAAAGATGTTACGGGCACAGGGCCGGGGTATGATTCTCTTTCCGAGAGTCGGTGGGGATTCAATGGACCGAATGGCCTGCTTCTGTACTGTTGGGATTCTATGATGTGACGTCCAAGGGCCGCTTGAGGTAGAAGCGTGTTTCTCACTCGCCCCGGGCCCATCGACTGTGCTTGCCCAGAGGAGCGAAAATCTCAGACCAAACTGTCAGGCCAGTCAGCTCGAGCATACCTGGGGGAGAGAGACAACAGCCGGAGTGAGATTCAGCCAGAGTGAGGGTATCGGGAATTTTGAGCTGAGTGGGAATTCAGTGCTGAGGGGAAAGAGGTGCTCATCTTCAGGAGGAGCGGAGAGGCGGACCTGCGAGGGAGACGTGAGGGCAAGTGAGAGGGAGAAAGAAATCGTACCGTGACGTCACAGCCAGCAGGTAAGTGATTGGCTGGTGACTGGTAAGTAGTTTTTCTTTTATTTTTTTCTGTTTTTTTCTCTTGGCATTATAGTTGTTGTTGTTAAGTTAACTTAAGGGTTAAGTCATGGCAGGAGATCCCAGACCCGTTTAGTGCTCCTCCTGTGCGATGTGGGAATTCAGAGACCCTTCCGGTGTCCCTGGTTCCTTCATGTGCAAGAAGTGTGTCCAATTGCAGCTCCTTTTAGACCGCTTGACGGCTCTGGAGCTGTGCATGGATTCACTTTGGAGCATCTGCAATGCTGAAGAAGTCGTGGATAGCACCTTCAGTGAGTTGGGTCATACCACAGATAAAAATTACTGAGGGAGATAGGGAATGGGTAACCAGCAGACAGAGGAAGAGTAGGAAGGCAGTGCAGCGGTCCCCTGCGGTCACCACTCCCCAAAACAGATAAACTGTTTTGGATACTGTTGGGAGAGATGGCTCACCACGGGAAGATGGCAGCAGCCAGGTTCATGGCACCATGGTTGGCTCTGCTACACGGGAGGGCATGATAAAGAGTGGCAGAGCTATCGTGATAGGGGACTCAATTGTAAGGGGAATAGATAAGCGTTTCTGTGGATGCAACCGAGACTTCAGGATGATATGTTGCCTCCCTGGTGCAAGGGTCAAGAATGTCTCGGAGCGGCTGCTGGAGGGGGAGGGTGAATAGCCAGCTGTCATGCTGCATATAGGCACCAACGACACGGGTAAAAAATGGGATGAGGTCCTATAAGCTGAATTTAGGGAGTTAGGAGTTAAACTAAAATGCAGGACCTCAAGGGTAATAATCTCAGGATTGCTCCCAGTGCCACGTGCTAGTCAGAGTAGGAATGTCAGGATAGCTAAGAGGAAGACGTGGCTTGAGAGATGGTGCAAGATGGAGGGATGCAAATTCCTGGGACATCGGAACCGGTTCTGGGGGACCAGTACAAATTGGATGGTCTGTACCTGGGCAGGACTGGAACCAATGGCCGAGGGGGAGTGTTTGCCAGTGCTGTTGGGGAGGGTTTAAGCTAATGTGGCAGGGGGTGGAAACTGATACAGGAAGTCAGAGGGAAGTAAAGTGGGGACAGAAACAAAAGGCAGTAAGGGGAAAAGTGAAAGGCAGAGAAACCAAAAACAAAAATCAAAAAGGGCCACAGTACGGAGACTGTGGAGAACTCAGTGACTGGGTCCAGTAAGGCTCAGAGAAATAAAACACAGGGAGAGTGTACAAAACATGACAGGACACTTGCTCTGAGGTGTGTTTGCTTTAACGCAAGGAGCATGACAGGTAAGGTGGATGAACTTAAAACTTGGATTATTACATGGAACTATGATGTTGTGGCAATTACAGAGACTCAGATGAAAGAAGGGCAGGACTGGCAGCTTAGCAGTCCAGGATTTAGATGCTTCAGACGAGATAGAGGGGGTGACAGAAGAGGTGGGGGTGTTGCTTTACTGATTAGGGAGAATGTCACAGCTATATAGAGGGGGGAACACCTTGGTGGGATCATGCCGTGAGGCCATATGGGTAGGACTCAGGAACAGGAGCGGTGCAACCACACTGTTGGGGTTGTACTGCAGACCTCCCAACAGCCAGCGTGAAGTGGAGGAACTGATATGTCAGCAGATTGTGAGGAGGTGTAAAAACAACAGGGTTGTTGTGATGGGTGATTTTAACTTCCCCAACATAGACTGGGATTCCTTTAGTGCCAGGGTTTTGGACGGGGCAGAGTTTGTTCAGTGTGTCCAAGAGTGCTTCTTGAGGCAATATGTAGAAAGTCCAACTCGGGAAGGGGCTATCTTAGACCTGGTTCTGGGAAACGAGCCCGGACAGGTGATTGATGTCTCAGTGGGGAACCATTTTGGGAACAGTGATCACAATTCTATAAATTTCAAGATACTTGTAGAAAAGGATAGAAGTAGTCCCAGAGTGAAAGTACTAAACTGGGGAAGGCACACATGAGGACGGCCTCAACTGGGATCTTGGGTTCATGTCACACTATCTGTAACTCCCACAACTTGCCTGGACTTGCAAAGTCTCACTGGCTATCCTGTCTGGAGACAACACACATCTCTTTAACCTGTGCGAATGCTCTCTCCACTCACATTGTCTGTACCTTTAAGACTTGATTAGCTGAAAAGACTCGCATTCCAATCATTATTCATTATTCTGTAAATTGAGTTTGTGTCTTTATATGCCCTGTTTGCTGTTTATGAGCAGATCTCCCACTCACCTGACGAAGGAGCAGCGCTCCGAAAGCTAGTGGCGTTTGCTACCAAATAAACCTGTTGGACTTTGACCTGGTGTTGTGAGACTCCTTACAAGGCTAACTACAACAGTATCAGGCAGGAACTAGGGAATGTAGACTGGGGGTGGCTGCTTGAGGGTAAATCCGCATCCGATATGTGGGAGTCTTTTAAAAGTCAGTTGTTTAACAATTCAGGAGAAGTATGTCCCCATGAAAATGAAGGATAAAGATGGCAAGATTCGGGAACCCTGGATGACGAGAGATTGTGAGCTTAGTGAAAAAGAAGAAGGAGGCGTACATAGATTTCTGGAAATTGAAAACGGATAAGGCTCATGAGGAACACAGAGAGCAGGAAAGAGCTTAAACAGGGACTTAGGAGGTCAAAAAGGGGCCATGAAATGTCCTTGGCAGGCAGGATTAAGGAAAATCTCAAGGCTTTTTATGCGTATATAAGGAGGAAGAGGGTAGCTAAGGAAAGGGTGGGTCCACTCAAGGACAGTGGGGGGAATTTGTGTGTGGAGCCAGATGAAGTGGGTGAGGTCCTTAACGAGTACTTTGCATCAGTATTCACAAAGGAGAAGGATGTGGTGGATGGTGAGTGTAGAAAGGAGGATGTTGACATTCTGGGACATGTTGGGATAAAAAGGGAGGAGGTATTGGAGGTACTGAAAAACATTAAGTCCCCAGGGCCAGATAGGGTCTATCCCAGAATACTGAGAGAGGCGAGGGAAGAAATTGCTGAGACCTTGGCCACAATCTTTGTATCCTCTTTAGTCACGGGTGAGGTACCAGAGGATTGGAGAGGAGCTAACATTGTTCCTCTGTTTAAGAAGGGCAGAAGAGACAATCCGGGAAATTACATCCGGGGAAATTATTGGAGAAGATTCTTCGGGACAGGATGTACTCACATCTGGAAGAGAATAGGCTTATTAGCGATAGGCAGCATGGTTTTGTGAACAAACTTGATTGAGTTCTTTGAGGAAGTGATAGGAAAAATTGACCAGGGCAGGGCAGTGGATGTTGTATACATGGACTTTAGTAAAGCCTTCGATAAGGTTCCTCATGGCAGGCTGATACAGAAGTGAAGTCATATGGGATCCGAGGTGAGTTGGTAAGATGGATACAAAACTGGCTTGGGGGCAGAGAGTAACAGTGGAAGGGTACTTTTCTAACTGGCGGTCTGTGACAAGCGGTGTTCCACAGGGATCAGTGCTGGAGCCTCTGTTGTTTGTAATATATATAAATGATTTGGAGGAAAATGGAAGTGGTCTGATTAATAAATTTGCAGATGATACAAAAATTGGAGGAGTCGTGGGGAGTGAGGAGGATTGTCAGAGGATACAGCAGGATATAAATCAGCTGGAGACCTGGGCTGAAAGATGGCAGATGGAATTTAACCCGGATAAATGTGAGGTGATGCGATTTGGAAGGTCTACTGCAGAAGGAAAGTATACAGTAAATGGTAGAGCCTTTAGAAATATTAGCACACAGAGGGGATCTAGGCATGCAGACCCACAGTTCCCTGAAGGTGGTAACTCAGGTGGACAAGGTGGTCAAGAAGGCGTATGGCATCCTGGCCTTCATCGGTCGGGACGTTGAGCATAGGAATTGGAAAATCATGTTGCAGCTGCATAAGACTTTGGTTAGGCTGCATTTGGAATATTGTGTACAATTCTGGTCACCACACTACTTGAAGGATCTTGATGC
Source organism: Mustelus asterias (assembly GCF_964213995.1). Taxonomy (NCBI): domain Eukaryota; kingdom Metazoa; phylum Chordata; class Chondrichthyes; order Carcharhiniformes; family Triakidae; genus Mustelus; species Mustelus asterias. The sequence goes on from NC_135824.1 coordinate 60,669,358, forward strand.
ATTGGAAAGGGTGCAGAAGAGATTTACCAGGATGTTGCCTGGTTTGGAGGATATGGACTATGAAGAAAGGTTGAACAAGCTTGGATTATTTTCTTTGGACCGTCGGAGGATGAGGGGGGAAACCTGATAGAGGTTTACAAGATTATGACAGGCTTGGATAGAGTGGATAGTCAGAGTCATTTTCCCAGGGTCGAAGGGTTGAGAGTGAGAGAGGGGAAAGTTTAAAAGAGATGCAAGGGGCAAGTTTTTCACACAGAGGGTGGTGAATGCCTGGAACGCGCTGCCGGAGGAGGTGGTGGAAGCGGATTCTATAACAACGTTCAAGAGGCATCTGGATAGATACATGAATAGGCAGCGAATAGAGGGATATGGACCACGTAGAGACAAGAAAATATTAGATTAGAGGCATCTGTGTCGGCACAGACTTGGTGGGCCGAAGGGCCTGTTCCTGTGCTGTACTGTTCTTTGTTCTATATCAGTGACCAGCATGTCCACACTCAATCCCTCTGTAGTTTAGTATTAATCAGCCATGCAGTGTTAATCTCCCCATTGTGTGACTATGGACTTGTGCCACCGTCTCTCAAAAGCACCAAACAGAAATGTATTCTTTTTAAACTCAAACTGTCACAAGGGTTCATTAATAACCTTAATTATACACATTTTAATCACATTACTCAGTGCAGCGCAATCCTCTGATTTATACTGTAGCCATGTCTAGCTGTGTCTCAGACAGCTGTGTGCCTGACAAGGCTTTTATATTCTGTCCGTGTCAGCTAACAACACCCACCGCGTTCACTGACCTACATCAGCTCCTGGTCTGATAATACGTCGAATTTACAATTTCAGCCTTTATGTTTAAACTCTCCTTCCCATGGCCTTGTCCCTCCCTACCTCTGGAACCTCTTTCAGCCCTACAGCACTCTCTGCACCTCCTGCCTTGTGTGCCCCCAGTTTCCATCATCTCCTCGTTGGCAGCCATGAGTTCAGACGCCTGGGTGCGAAGACCTGGGAATCGCTCCCTAAGATGTCTCACAAAACCTTGTCCCTTTTGGTCAGGCTTTTGGGTTTCTGTCCCAACAGGGCGGCACGGTGCCACAGTGGTCAGCACAGCTGACTCACAGCACCAGGGACCCGGGTTCGATTCCCGGCTCGGGTCACTGTCTGTGTGGAGTCTGCACGTTCTCCCCGTGTCTGCGTGGGTTTCCTCCCACAGTCTGAAGGACGTGCTGGTTAGATGCATTGGCCGTGCTAAATTCTCCCTCAGTGTAACCCGAACAGGCACTGGAGTGTGGCGACTAGGGGATTTTCACAGTAACTTCATTGCACTGTTAATGTAAGCCTACTTGTGACTCTAATAAATAAATAAAATTAAAAATAATGTCTCCCTCATTGGCTGAGTGTCAAACTGTGTTAGATGATTTGTTTGAGTTGATTTATTATTGTCACGTGTATTAGTATGCAGTGAAAAGTATTGTTTCTTGCGCATTTTACAGACAAAGCATACCGTTCATAGAGAAGGAAAGGAGAGAGTGCAGAATGTAGTGTTACAGTCATAGTTAGGGTGTAGAGAAAGATCAACTTAATGTGAGGTAGGTCCATTCAAAAGTCTGACAGCAGCAGGGAAGAAGCTGTTCTTGAGTTGGTTGGTACGTGACCTCAGACTTTTGTATCTTTTTCCCGAAGGAAGAAGGTGGAAGAGAGAATGTCCGGGGTGCGTGGGATCCTTAATTATGCTGGCTGCTTTGCCGAGGCAGCGGGAAGTGTAGACAGAGTCAATGGATGGGAGGCTAGTTTGCGTGATGGACTGGGCTATGTTCATAAACCTTTGTAGTTTCTTGCGGTCTTGGGCAGAGCAGGAGCCCATACCAAGCTGTGATACAACCAGAAAGGATGCTTTCTATGGAGCATCTGTAAAAATTGGTGAGAGTCGTAGCTGGCATGGCAAATTTCCTTAGTCTCCTGAGAAAGTAGAGGCGATGGTGGGCTTTCTTAACTATAGTGTCAGCATGGAGGGACCAGGGCAGGGTGTTGGTGATCAGGACACCTAGAAATTAGAAACTCTCGACCATTTCCTCTTCATCACTGTTGATGTAGACAGGGGCATGTCAGAGAATCCTTACAGTGCAGAAAGAGGTCATTCAGCCCATTGAATCTCCACTGACAACAATCACACCCAGTCCTTATCCCTAATCCCCTGACACTAAGGGACAATTTAGCATGGCCAATCAACCTAACCTAACCCAACCTAACCTAATCAACTGTCCTCCACTATGCTTCCTGAAGTCAATGACTATCTCCTTCATTTTGAGGGAGAGAATATTGTCATCACACCATTTTCACAGTAACTTCATTGTTTGAAGTTTATTTATTAGTCACCAGTAGGCTTACATTTACGCTGCAATGAAGTTACTGTGAAAATCCCCAAGTTGCCACACTCCGGCACCTGTTCGGGTACACTGAGGGAGAATTTAGCATGGCCAATGCACCCTAACCAGCACGTCTTTTGGACTGTGGGAGGAAACTGGAGCACCCGGAGGAAACCCATGCAGACACGGGGAGAATGTGCAGACTCCGCACAGACAGTGACCCGAGGCCGGGAATTGAACCCGGGTCCCTGGCGTTGTGAGGCAGCAGTGCTAACCCACTGTGCCACCATGCCACATGTGTGTTAATGTAAGCCGACTTGTGACACCAATAAAAAAACTTAAAACCAGGGATTTTGCAATTGTGGGGAAGAGTTCTATTTACAAAATTCTTCTTATCCAAAGAAATTGGACACAGGAGGATTTAATGGACCAGCCCATTACTCTTGTAAAGATCTGTGGTTTGTTTTGGACAGGGGCTGACCCCGAAAGAGAGGGAGAGACTGAGGCAGAAACGTGAGGGTAAGGGATGGTTCGGCTGATGAGGTTGTAGTTCTTGTGTCCCTCACCTGTGAGACAGAAGCTTTCCATCTGGCAAGAAAGATATCAAAGTAAACTGAAATAAAGACAGTCCTCCCTCAACACATGGAGGAGTGAACGGATGTGGTTTGATTTATCCAGCTAACAATCACTCTCAGAATTTACCTCCTTGTTGAGCGAGAGAGAGAGAGGCAGCATCGATTGCTCTGTTTAATAAGGAGATGATTCTAATCCCTCAGAGGAATCTTGTTGAGAATCGAGAGTCAACACCCAAATGTCAACTGAAGACTTCCCTGAATAACGTCCACCCGGGAAAATGTGAGCAAGGTCACTTATAGACTGTCTTATCAACTGCAGAGGACCACTTCCACTCGAGACAAACCACCCCTGGGGTGATCAACTCACAACTGTGTTTCTAATTGCTACTTGTCTTCTGATCTTACCACTTCGCAAACTTTTGCTGAATAACCCTTCACATCACGATCTTATTGATTAACCAGGATTTACTTTGTGACGGCCATAAGAGAGGGGAGTGTGCAGCGGGACCTGGGGGTGTCCTCATGCACCAGTCGCTGAAGGTAAGCATGCAGGTGCAGCAGGTGGTAAAGAAGGCAAATGTTGGCCTTCATTGCGAGAGGTTTCGAGCACAGGAGCAGGGATGTGTTGTTACAATTATACAGGGCCTTGGTGAGGCCGCACCTAGAGTATTATGTGCAGTTTTGGTCTCCTTATCGGAGGAAGGATATTCTTGCTGTTCAATTTAAAATACGACCAAAGGTAGGGGAGTCTAAAACTAGAGGGCATAGGTTTAAGGTGAGAGGGGAGAGATGCAAAAGTGTCCAGAGGGGCAATTGTTTCACACAGAGGGTGGTGAGGGTCTGGAACAAGCTGCCAGAGGTAGTAGTAGAGGCGGGTACAATTTTGTCTTTTAAAAAGCATTTGGACAGTTACCTGGGCAAGATGGGTATAGAGGGATATGGGCCAAATGTGGGCAATTGAGACTCGCTTAGAGGTTAAAAAAAAGGGGCGGCATGGACAAGTTGGGCTGAAGGGCCTGTTTCCATGCTGTAAACCTCTATGACTCTATTTTCCCCTTCTTAATCAATCCCTTGGTCCTCCTTTGCTGAATTTTAAACTGCTCCCAATCCTCAGGCCTATTGCTTTTTCTTGCCAATTTGTATGCTTCTTCCTTGAATCTGATACTATCTCTAATTTCCGTTGTAAACCATGGTTTGGCTACAATTCCTTTAGCATTCTTGCGCCAAACAGGAATAAACAACTTCTGGAGTTCACCTAATCCTTTTTTAAATGCCTGCCTTTGCCTGTCCACTGTCCTTCCTTCCCCAGATGTTTCCCAGTCCATCATGGCCAATTTATGCCTCATACCATCATAGTTCCCTTTATTGAGATTCAGGACCCTGGTCTCAGAATCAGCGACATCACCTTGATAAAGAATTCTACCATAATATGATCACTCATCCCCAAGGGTTCTCTCACAACTGGATTGCCAACTAATCCTTTCTCATTGCACAACACCCAGTCCAAGATGGCTTGTTCCCTTGTTGGTTCCTCACGCATTGCCCCAGAAAACCATCCCGTATGCACTCCAGAAATTCCTCCTCTATTGCACTGTGACTAATTTGACTCTCCCAATCTATATGCAGATTAAAGTCGCCCATAATCACAGGTGTTCCTTCAACACATGCACCTTTGATTTCCTGTCTAATGCTTTTGCCAACATTACCACTGCAATTTGGTGGTCTGTAGACCACCCCCACCAATGCTTTTTGCCCCTTGTTGTTTCCTAACTTGACCCATACTGATTCCATTTGATCGGGAAAGGTCGGGGCTCTGGTTAAGTTGGTCAGCAGGAACTTGCTGCCAACATTGAATGCGTGGCAGAATTCTCTCAGAATGCAATATCTTGCTTGTCGGAGTAGTTAAGGTCAAACTAATGTACCCAAGATGAAGGATGCACATTAATAGCTATTTTAATTAACTAAATGATACATCTATAAAACTAAAGAGGTTCCACTGAGAAAATGGCCAAGAATGTTTCTCCTACATCTGCATTGAGCGTTGGAGAGCAGTTAACAGGAGAACTTTGCCCCAGATCTTTAAGGTGCTGTCAACAACTGACAGATTATTAATCCTCCACGACCACTTCTTCGCATTTTTATGAGTCTCCAACCTGTTGTGCAACATCTCAATGTTCTGAAGCTTTTGCATAATGAATTTTAAATTGAACAGATGTAATTCTTTTTAAACGGAGTGGATTTCTGCTGGAGCTAAACCAGTGACACATTTGCCTTCACCTCCTATATAAATGCTGCAACTACAGATGTTGCTCTGTCCCCTTGCTATCCGAACACGGAAACGTTTGATTGCTGAGAAACATCTAGATGTGCGTTTATCAAGCACGTCCCAGAGAACAAAAGAACGAATGGCAAAGGAGCACGAGGCGATAGAATCATAGAGGTTTACAGCATGGAAACAGGCCCTTTGGCCCAACTTGTCCATGCCGCCCATTTTTTTTAAACCCCTAAGCTAGTCCCAATTGCCCGCATTTGGCCCATATCCCTCTATACCCATCTTAACCATGTAACTGTCTAAATGCTTTTTAAAAGACAAAATTGTACCCGCCTCTACTACTACCTCTGGCAGCTTGTTCCAGACACTCACCACCCTCTGAAAAAATTGCCCCTCTGGACCCTTTTGTATCTCTCCCCTCTCACCTTAAACCTATGCCCTCTAGTTTTAGACTCCACTACCTTTGGGAAAAGATATTGACTATCTAGCTGATCTATGCCCCTCATTATTTTACAGACCTCTATAAGATCACCCCTCAGCCTTCTACGCTCCAGAGAAAAAAGTCCCAGTCTACCCAGCCTCTCCTTATAACTCAAACCATCAAGTCCCGGTAGCATCCTAGTAAATCTTTTCTGCACTCTTTCTAGGTTAATAATATCCTTTCTATAATAGGGTAACCAGAACTGCACACAGTATTCCAAGTGTGGCCTTACCAATGTCTTGTACAACTTTAACAAGATGTCCCAGCTCCTGTATTCAATGTTCTGACCAATGAAACCAAGCATGCCGAATGCCTTCTTCACCACTCTGTCCAGCTGTGATTCCACTTTCAAGGAGCTATGAACCTGTACTCCTGATGGAAGATGAGACTGAGGGGGCGTGCACTCGTTCGGAAGGAAAGCGAGGCGGATTCACAGAGGACCGACCGCTTTGGGAATTTTGCGATTGACAGTTGTGGCATTCCCGACTCTGGCTCGGGGAGATCGGGTCCAACTCTGTGGTCCTGAGTGTGTAATCCGGCCTGACGATCCCTGTGCAGCGCTGGGAGAATGCCACATTGTCAGAGGCACATCCCTACGGAAGAGACGTCAAACCGAGCCACTGCCTGCCCTCGCAAGTGGCATAGAATCATAGAATCCCCATAGTGCAGAAGGAGGCCATTCGGCCCATTGAATCTGTACCGACCACAATCCCACCCAAGCCCTATCCCCGTAACCCCACATATTTACCCTGCTAATCCCCCGACACTAAGGGGCAATTTAGTATGGCCAATCCACCTAACCTGCACATCTTTGAGGAAACTGGAGCACCCGGAGGAAACCCACGCAGACATGGGGAGAACATGCAGACTCCGCACAGACAGTGACCCAAGGCCGGAATTGAATCCGGGTCGCTGGCGCTGTGAGGCGGCAACGCTAACTACTGTCATAGAGTCATACAGATTTACAGCATGGAACGCGGTCCTTTGGCCCATCATGTCTGCGCTGGCCATCAAGCCCCTATCCATTCTAATCCCATTTGCCAGCACTCAGTCTATAGTCTTGTTTGCTGTGGCATTTCAAGTGCTCATCTAAACGCTTCTTCAACGGTGTGAGGGTTCCCGTCTCCACCACCCTTTCCGACAGTGAGTTCCAGATTCCTACTACCCTCTGGGGGAATTCCCATTGACGTCACCTGCGAGAGGGGGTGCGCTGCTGGCGGGACTGGAGAATCCCGCCGGTGTGACTGGCCGGAGAATTCCGGAGAATATCTTTTCACTGACGTTACTGAAGCAGATGATCTGCCCATGGTCAGGCTGCTGTTTGTGGGATCTTGCTGTGCACATATTGCCCGCAATGCTTTCCACACTGTTAGAGTGGCCACACCCCATTGGTTGTAAATTGCTTTGTGTTGCCCTGATGTCATGACCATAAGACCACAAGACATAGGAGCAGAATTAGGCCACTCGGCCCATCGAGTCTGCTCCGCCATTCAATCATGGCTGATATTTTTCTCATCCCCATTCTCCTGACTTTTCCCCATAACCCCCGATCCCCTTATTAATCAAGAACCTATCTATCTCTGTCTTAAAGACACTCAATGACCTGGCCTCCACAGCCTTCTGCGGCAAAGAGCACCACAGATTCACCACTCTCTGGCTGAAGAAATTCCTCCTCATCTCTGTTTTAAAGGATCGTCCCTTTAGCCTGAGGTTGTGCCCTCTGGTTCTAGTTTTTCCTACTAGTGGAAACATCCTCTCCACGTCCACTCTATCCAGGCCTCGCAGTATCCTGTAAGTTTCAATAAGATCCCCCCTCATCCTTCTAAACTCCAACGAGTACAGACCCAGAGTCCTCAACCGTTCCTCATTCGACAAGCTCTTCATTCCAGGGATAATTCTTGTGAAGCTCCTCTGGACCCTTTCCAAGGCCAGCACATCCTTCCTTAGATATGGGGTCTAAAACTGCTCACAATACTCCAAATCGGGTCTGACCAGGGCCTTATACAGCCTCAGAAGTTCAGATGCGATAGAAATGAAAGTTCCTTTTTCCAGATGCAGTGATATTCCAAATGGCAATTTACCAAGCGGTGAGTGAGTGTGTGCCGGCTGACGAAGGCCAATCGAATTCGTCTGGCTCTGCGATTATTTAACAAGCCCCCAGTGAGTCATGGTGGTTTCCCTTTGATCATTGTTAAGTGTATAAAATCATTCTTGGACGGGACTGATCCCCAGAGGAGACCCAAACAGGGTGCCAAATCCTTTAGAACATTCAGACTAATGTTGTGAAGCTTCTTCGATACAAAGGGTTGGATTTTTTTGCCCTCTGCTGGCATGTTTCAGCTGCTAAAAAGTGTGGCCTGCTCTCTGCCTCTCCACCCACACCGGATTGGTCTCCTACTTCATAGAATCCCTGCAGTGCAAAAGGAGGCCATTCGGCCCATCGAGTCTGTGCCGACACCTATCCCACCCAGGTCCTATCTCCGCTTAGTTACTCTGCTAATCCCTCTAACCGATCACATCCCAGGAGACCAAGGCTTAATTTAGTATGTCCAATCCACCTAACCCACCCCCATCTTGGGACACTAAGGGCAATTTAGCATGGCTAATCCACCTAACCTACACACCTTTGGACACTAAGGGGCAATTTAGCATGGCCAATCCACCTAACCTGCATATCTTTGGACACTAAGGGGCAATTTAGCATGGCCAATCCACATAACCTGCATATCTTTGGACACTAAGGGCAATTTAGCATGGCCAATCCACCTAACCTGCATATCTTTGGACACTAAGGGGCAATTTAGCATGGCCAAGCCACCTGACCTGCACATCTTTGGACACGAAGGGCAATTTAGCATGGCTAATCCACCTAACCTACACACCTTTGGACACTAAGGGGCAATTTAGCATGGCCAATCCACCTAACCTGCATATCTTTGGACACTAAGGGGCAATTTAGCATGGCCAATCCACATAACCTGCATATCTTTGGACACTAAGGGCAATTTAGCATGGCCAATCCACCTAACCTGCATATCTTTGGACACTAAGGGGCAATTTAGCATGGCCAAGCCACCTGACCTGCACATCTTTGGACACGAAGGGCAATTTAGCATGGCTAATCCACCTAACCTACACACCTTTGGACACTAAGGGGCAATGTAGCATGGCCAATCCACCTAACCTGCATATCTTTGGACACTAAGGGGCAATTTAGCATGGCCAATCCACCTAACCTGCACATCTTTGGACACAGCTCCCAGAGGAAACCCACGCAGACGTGGGGAGAATGTGCAAACGCCACACAGACAATGACCCAAGCCGGGAATCGGACCTGGATCCCTGGCGCTGTGAGGCCGCAGTGCTAACCACTGCCACCATACCGTCCCAAGATGTGCGGGTTAGGTAGATTGACCATGCTAAATTGCCCCTTAGTATCGGGGGATTAGCAAGATAAATATGTGGGGTAACGGGGATAGGGGATAGAGCCTGGGTGGGATTGTTGTCGTTGCAGGCTTGATGGGCTGAATGGCCTCCTTCTGCACTGTGGGGATTCTATGATATGATCTTTTGATGACCTGTGTAGCTGGTATGCTGGCATGATTGATATACTGGGTGTAAATGCTTCCAGTGGACTAAATGGCTAAGAACTGGGCAGCTCAGACCAGTAAAACCCAGAACAAGGGCGTCCTTAGGTTTTGGACATGTTTAATGTGGTCGTGTCGCTCTCTCTCTTAACATCTCTGATGTCCGAGATTGCTGCGAATCATGGCTCCCTACACATCTCTGTGCCATACAGGGCGATGAGAAGAGGTGGGGTGGGGCAAAGATACCTCAACTGGTCTGTGACATAACACGCACTGCCGATGTCATTAATCCCTGTCCCCCTCCCCACCCCTTTCTACATCCACATCTTAGACAAAATGATCACGCAGGAAGAAATATCCAGTCTGGACTGACTCGGCTGGGCCTGGGCTGTCCTCAGGGCTTCCATGTGACACTGTGTCTGCCCACTCAGATCGACTCCAGTCCGATAATGATGGTCGGGAGAGAGTTACTCAACAAATAAATGAGAATGGGGGGGTGGTTGACGGAGGCAAACAGTTGCTGTTGAGGTGTTAATCCTTGACTAGAAATCACTGTGTGGTACGAGTTAATCACAGTTGTCTGGGAATAAATATTTTGCAAGGCTGGTAGCATCCATCTGCCTCGGAAACCTTCGTTGGAGCCTCTGTTGCTTCAGACTCGACTATTCCAAGGTTGTCCTGGCTGCTTTCCCACCTCGCACCCTTCATCCAGCTCACATCAAACTCATATCCTAACTTGTAGCGAATCCCCTTCATCCCATCATCCCTGTGCCCAGGATTGGCCCACGGTCTGGCAATGCTTCCAGTTTGAAATTCTCATCCTTACTTTCATTCTCTTTGCAATCCTGCCCCTCCCGAGCTCAGTAACCCCCCCAATCCCCACCCTCTCCATCCGTACTCTGCTCTCCTCCATCGCCAGTGGTCGTGTTTTCAGCGGCCTGGATTCGGAATCTTGGAATTCCATCCCTAAACCTCTCCACCTTCTCAGAAGACTAAGGAAATTTGGAAACCTCTCCACATCGCCGCCCCTGTGCTCTCCAATTAAAGGTGCACCTGAAAATGTCTCCCTCATTGAAGAAGCTTTAGGTCACCTGACCTTGTGTTTCCCCGTGTGACCCTGCGCTGGAATTTTCACAGGGACTGGGAAAAGGTCTTTGGCCCAACTAAAATTCACCAGAGCCTTGATTTATGACATCCCCCTCCCCCGCTCCCCTGTCCCTGCCCCCCGTCCCGCCCAGCACCATTTTCATTATGGGGGGGCGGGGTGGGGATAGGTCTGGGGAGTAATTTTCACATCTGTGATACAACGGCACATTCTTCTAAACTCCAATGAGCACAGGCCCAACATTCTCAATCAGTAAGGATAGGCAACAACACATCCTCCACGATCATCCTCAACATCGGTGTCCCACAAGGCTGTGTTCTCAGCCCCCTACTATACTCCTTATACACCTGTGACTGTGCGGCCAAATTCCCCTCCAACTCCATTTTCAAGTTTGCTGATGACACCACTGTAGTGGGTCGGATCTCAAACAATGACGAGACAGAGTACAGGAATGAGATAGAGAATCTGGTGTGGCAACAATAATCTCTCCCTCAATGTCAACAAAACAAAGGAGATAGTCATCAACTTCAGGAAGTGTAAAGGAGAACATACCCCTGTCTACATCAATGGGGGTGAAGTAGAAATGGTCGAGAGCTTCAGGTTTTTAGGTGTCCAGATCACGAACAACCTGTCCTGGTCCCCCCATGCTGACACTATAGTTAAGAAAGCCCACAACGCCTCTACTTTCTCAGAAGACTAAGGAAATTTGGCATGTCAGCTACGACTCTCACCAACTTTTACAGATGCACCACAGAAAGCATTCTTTCTGGTTGTATCACAGCTTGGTATGGCTCCTGCTCTGCCCAAGACCACAAGAAAGTACAAAGGGTCGTGAATGAAGCCCAGTCCATCACTCAAACCAACCTCCCATCCATTGACTCTGTCTGCACTTCCCGCTGCCTCGGAAAAGCAGCCAGCATAATTAAGGACCCCACGCATTTTCTCCTCCACCTTCTTCCGTGGGGAAAAAGATACAAAGGTCTGAGGTCACGTACCAACCGACTTAAGAACAGCTTCTTCCCTGCTGCTGTCAGACTGTTGAATGGACCTACCTCACACTAAGTTGATCTTACTCTACACCCTAGCTTTGACTGTAACACTACACTCTGCACTCTCTTGTTTCCTTCTCTATGAATGGTACGCTTTGTCTGTACAGCGCGCAAGGAACAGTACTTTTCACTGTATCCCATTACATAATAAATCAAATCAACCTCTCATCAGAAAATCCCTCCACACCAGGTATTGATACAGTGAACCTTCTCTGGACTGCCTCCATTTCAAAAATTTCTTTCTTTAGATCGGGGCATAAACTGAGAGAATTGGCCAGCAATGGGCAGCTGAGTTTTGGAACAGATGTTGACGTACTGACCCATCCACACACCCCAGTTATGACAGATTAACCCACTGACCCTGTGTCTCAATAGCTCGATGGTGAAGCGCTGATAAGCTGTCAGGGAGTTGCCAAGGATCCAGTGTTAAACTGACAGCTTTATCCCTGGCGTCCTGTCGGAGTGCAGTGACTAATGTTACAAACGGAGCTTAGGCATTGCCACACTGGAGCACTCGAATACGCCCACCCAAGACAAACAGTCCCTAGTGAGACCAAGCTCAACATTGGAAAGGTTGGACACTGTGCGGCTGTCCAGATTACTCCACCCATTAGTCCCCGCTGTTATGGCTCAGGTCAGAAACTCCAAAGTGTTTTACGAACCATAAGTTTTGCATCTTGAATTTGGCTCGGATAAGCATGAGATGTTTCACTCCAGGTGTGATTCAAAAGACCCACTAGGGAGCTTTTATCAAATAAAGTTTATTGAAGAATATAGTTAACATGTATAGTAAGAAAATTAGCAAGAACTTTTATCAATTACAGTCAAAAACAAAAATAACATGCAACCCATAATGAATATATATAAACTGTCCCAATCAAACCAACCGCCATAAACAACCCTTTAAACAGGTTCAATACAACATAGACTAATGCTCACGTGATACTGGGAGTGGGGCCGTTAGTTGAATTCTGCAGTCAAACGCTCTTGAGACTCAGAACAGTTTGAAGACAAGACAGTTTCCCAAAACACCAGAGAGGCTCTGGTCCAACTCCCAACAACAGCAGATTTTTCACCCTTCAAGAAAACAAGATCTTGTTTTTAGCTAACCAACAGAATTTCCAAAACAACAGGAAGAGAGAGAGACTTCCCTCTCAGCTCGATGCTGCTAACCCTCCAGCTCCCAAAGCTTAAATTGAAAATGAACTCCTGTCACCTGACCCGCCCACTGTATTTTCCTCCTCCCAACAATGACATCACCTAACGCTGTGAATTTAATAAAAAACTTTTAAAGGTACACTCACATCACACCGTCTCAACCTTAAATCCTCTCTATGAAACTCAAAGAACAAAGAACAGAGAAAAGTACAGCACAGGAACAGGCCCTTCAGCCCCCTCCAAGCCCGTGCCGATCATGATGCCCTAACTAAACTAAAAACAAAACATTCTGCCCTTACTCGATCCGTATCCCTCTATTCCCTCCCTATCCATCCAGATGCCTCTTAAATGTTGCTAATGTGCCTGCTTCCACCACCTCCTCTGGCAGCGCGTTCCAGGCACCCACCACTCTCTGCATGAAAAATATCTCCCTTAAACTTTCCCCCTCTCACCTTGAACCTGTGCCCCCTTGTAATTGACACTTCCACCCTGGGGAAAAGCCTCTGACTATCCACCCTGTCTATGCCTCTCATCATTTTGTAGACCTCTATCAGGTTTCCCCTCAGCCTCTGTCTTTCCAGTGAAAACAATCCTAGTTTATTCAACCTCTCCTCATAGCCAACACCCTCGAGACCAGGCAACATCCTGGTCAACCTTCTTTGCACTCCCTCCAAAGTTTCCACATCCTTCTGGTAGTGCGGTGACCAGAACTGTACGCGGTCTAACTAAAGTTTTACATAGCTGCAACATGATTTGCCAACTTTTGTACTCAATGCCCTGGACAATGAGAGCAGGCATGCCATATGCCTTCTTTAATTTCATTGAGCTCTGAAAATTTTGAGGTTTTTTTTGAGAATAGTCTGAAAATGGGGAGGCGATGGCCCAGTGGTATTATCGCTAGACTATTAATCCTGAAACTCAGCTAATGTTCTGGGGATCTGGGTTCGAATCCCACCACGGCAGGTGGTGGAATTTGAATTCAATAAAAAAAATCTGGAATTAAGAACCTATGAAACCATTGTCGATTGTCAGAAAAACCCATCTGGTTCACTAATGTCCTTTGGGGAAGGAAATCTACCGTCCTTACCCGGTCTGGCCTACATGTGACTCCAGAGTCACAGCAATGTGGTTGACTCTCAACTGCCTTTGGGCAACTAGGGATGGGCAATAAATGCTGGTCCAGCCAGCGACGCCCATGTCCCACGACACAATGAATAAAATAAATAAGTGGCTACCAATTAAATTACGAGGACAGCCTACATAAACTCTTATTCTTTTGCCTTTCAAAGATGGAGAGGTGGTCACATGACGGATCGCTGGGATGGGGAGGGGCGAGGGGCTGTTTTATGGGGAAAGGTTGGACAGGAAGGGTCTGTATCCATTTGGAGTTTAGAAGAATGAGAGGTGATCTTATTGAAACATCTAAGACCTTGAGACGGACTCGACAGGATGGATGCTGAGAGGATATTTCCCGTGTGGGAGGGAGAGGCTGGAACTAAGTGTCGGAATGTTCTGGCTGTTCACACCGGCGGGATTTTCCCATCCCGGTGCAGCGAATGGAGATTTGGCTGGGCACCACATTCTCCAACTTCGCTGCAGTGGGAGTGTGGCGTGAATGGCCGGTAAGTTCGCCCAAGGCGTCTTCCAGTTAAGAGGAAGATGAGAAGAATTGTTTTTCTAATGAGTCTGTGGAACTCCCTTCCCTGGAAAATGGAGGAGGCAGAATCAGTAAATATTTGTAAGGCAGAGGTAGATAGAGTCTTGACTGACAAGGAAGTCAGATGTTGTTGAGTGTGGGCAGAATGTGTAGTTGAAGCCCCCAATCAGATCAGCCATGATCTTATTGAATTGTGGAGCAGGCTTGAGGGGCAGAGTGGCCTACCACACCTGATTCATATGTTCCTGGAGGGCACGGTGGCACAGTGGTTCGCACTGCTGCCTCACAGCACCAGGAACCTGGGTTCAGTTCTGGCCTCAGGTCACTGTCTGTGTGGAGTCTGCATGTTCTCCCCGTGTCTGTGTGGGTTTCCTCCGGGTGCTCCGGTTTCCTCCCACAGTCCAAAGGTGTGTGGGTTAGGATGATAAACATCGAAACATAGAAGATAGGGGCATGAGGAGGCCATTTGGCCCTTCGGGCCTGCTCCGCCATTCATTACAATCATGGCTGATTGTCCAACTCAATAGCCTCATCCTGCTTTCTCCCCCATAACCTTTGATCCCATTCGCCCCAAGTGCTATATCCAGCCACCTCTTGGATACATTCAATGTTTTGGCATCAACTACTTCCTGTGGTAAAACAGGCCATGCTAAATTGCTCCTTAATGTCAGGGGGATTAGGAGGGTAAATATGTGGGGTTATGGGGATAGGACAGGACTTGGAGTGGGATTGTTGTTGGTGCAGGCTCGATGGGCCAAATGGCCTCCTTCTGCACTGTGGATTCTATGATTCTATGATATAAATGGGACATTTAACATGTTACAGAACGGGGTCAATGCGAGAATGGTAGATTCCCTCAAGTGAGGGAAACAAGGAGACAGAATCTTCACATTAAGCTCAGTCATTTAGGACGTGATTTGGAGGGAAGGACATGAATCGGAGCTTTCCAAGACTGAGGGGGTGGGTTTTCCCATCCCGCCTGTCTCGGGTATCATCGCGGGCAAGAAATGGACCATGCAAATGTCCTTTGATTTCAGGCGGGATGTTCCAGTCTTGGGGCGAGCATGGCTGGTAAATCTCGCCCTGAGATTTTCATTGAGTAAGGAGATGCAAATTTAAATGACCTGGTGGCATTATCGCGATACTATTCGAATCATATAATCCTTACAGTGCAAAGGAGGCCATTTGTCCCGTCGAGTCTGCACTGACTCTCCGACAGAACATCTTACCAAAGCCCAACCCCCGCCTATCCATGTAACCCCACGCATTTTACCTGATAATCCCCCTAACCTACTCATCTTTGGACACTGAGGGAGAATTTAGCAAGGCCAATCCCCCTAACCTACTCATATTTGGACACTAAGGGGCAATTTAGCAAGGCCAATCCTCCTAACCTGCACATCTTTGGACTGTGGGAGGAAACCAGAGTACCCAGAGGAAACCCACGCAGACACGGGGAGAACGTGCAAATTCCGCACAGACAGTGATCCAGGGCTGGAATCGAACCCGGCTCCCTGGAGCTGTGAGGCAGCAATGCTAACCACTGTGCCATCATGCCACCCATAATTAATCCAGAAACTCAGCTAATGTTCTGGGGATCTGGGTTCAAATCCCGCCACGGCAGATGATGGAATTTGAATTCAATAAAAAAAATCTAGAATTAAGGATCTACTGATGACCATGAAACCATTGTCGATTGTCGCAAAAACCCATCTGGTTCACTAATGTCCTTTAGGGAAGGAAATCTGCCGTCCTTACCCGGTCTGGCCTACATGTGACTCCAGAGCCACAGCAATGTGGTTGACTCTCAACTGCCCTCTGAAATGGCCGAGGAAGACACTCAGTTGTATCAAGAAGGTGACTCACCACCACCTTCTCAAGGGACAACTCAGGATGGGCAACAAATGCTGGCCCGGCCAGCGACGCCCATGTCCCACGAATGAATAAAAGGGAAAAAAAATCAGTCTTGATCCAATTGAATGGCCGAACAGGATCAGAGGGCTGAATGGCCTCCTCCTGTTCCAACAACAGGAAGGACAGGGGTAGAGAAAGTGGCAACGTTTCATTGAGGTCTCCTGGAAAAAAGCAACTTCAGAAATCACGAGAGGTGCTTGTTTGAAGATTAATGTTGCACAGATAATGTTCCTGTTTATGTGTGAAAGATGAGAAAATTCTGATCTACTTACTGATAGATGGAAAGAGAGGCAGGAGATATTCCCTGCACCATTTAATCAGACAGAGAGCGATGGAGTACACAGAATTATGAAATGATTTGTGAGACACTTCACAGAGCATAGGAAATGGAATTTCCAAGAGTGGGAGAGCGTCTGAAATTTATCCCAAGAAATGAAAAGAAGACTCTCTGGAGTGGACCAAAAGGGGGAACAAATATCCATGAGTGAAGGTTCTGGATGACCCTCGGAAGCCTCAAGTGGCAGAGTGTAATGATCCAATTGGCAATGGGGAGTAGCTGAGCCATGAACATGACCCTTGGTTGCATCCACTGAGAGCGACAGTACCTCAAATCCAATATCCCCGGGGACTAAAGCCCTGCCGGGTTCTGGATATTTCTGGATTTCAGGGTGGGCGGTTCTGGTCACGGGCATTTTGGATCAAGCTAGGTTAGGTGGGGTCGAGGGTCGCTTGGAGCATGGGATAGGGAAGAGAAGCTGGTAACTAGTCTAGAAACACACCGCACTAATGCTCCAAAGATGTGTAGATGTAGATGGATTGGCTATGCTAAATTGCCCCTTAATGCCCAAAGATCATAGAATCATAAAATCCTACTGTGCAGAAGGAGGCCATTCGGCCCATCGAGTCTGCACCGACCACAATCCCACCCAGGCCCTATCCAGTCCACCGACACTAAGGAGCAATTTAGCATGGCCAATCCACCTAACCCGCACATCTTTGGACTGCAGGAGGAAACCGGAGCACCTGGAGGAAACCCACGCAGACACGGGGAGAATGTGCAGACTCCGCACAGATAGTGACCCAAGCCGGGAATCGAACCCGGGTCCCTGGCGCTGTGCGACAGCAGTGCTAACCACTGTGTCACCGTGCTGCACCCAAGATGTGCAAGTTCGGTGGATTGGCCATGCTAAATTACCCCTTGGTGCCCAATGATATGCAGTTTAGGTGGATTAGCCATGCTAAATTGCCCCAAGATGTACAGCTGAGGTGGATTGGCCATACTAAATTGCCCCTTAGTGTCCCAAGATGTGCGGGTTAGGGGGACTGGCCATGCTAAATTACCCCTTGGTATCCAATGACATGCAGGTTAGATGGATTAGCCATGATAAATTGCCCCTTAGTGTCCCAAAATGTGCGGGTTAGGTGGATTGGCCATGCTAAATTGCCTTTTAGTGTCCCAAGATGTGCGGGTAAGGGGGATTGGCCATGCTAAATTGCCTTTTAGTGTCCCAAGATGTGCGGGTTAGGGGGATTGGCCATGCTAAATTGCCCCTTAGTGTCCAAAGATGTGCAGGTTAGGGGGATTGGCCATGCTAAATTGCCCCTTAGTGTCCCAAAATGTGCAGGTTAGGTGGATTGGCCATGCTAAGTTGCCCTTTGGTATCCCAAGATGTGCAGGTTAGGTGAATTGGCCATGCTAGCTTGTCCCTTAGTGTCCAAAGATGTGCAGGTTAGGTGGATTGGCCATGGTAAATTGCCCCTTAATGTCCCAAGGTGTGTGGTGAGGTAAATGCATGGGGAGAAGGCGGGGGGTGGGTTTGGGTAAGATGTTCTTTCGGAGAGTTGCTGCAGATTCGATGGGCTGAATGGCTTCTTCAGCACCGTGGGGATTCTATGATTCTGTGATTTCTTTCTGGTTCTGACCATAGGTTCGTAGTTTTTGAATTCAGTGCTGCAACATTCGGTAATGTAACTGTAAGAATGTGACTGTAAACTCAGTTTATGCAGATCCCTGCAGGTCAACTGTGAAAAGGAAAATTGTCTAAAAATGCCATTGGGTGAAGGAAGAGGGCTGATGGAATGGAGGCAAGGGCCAAGGGTTAGAATGGGGTCAAAATTACAGCACGACTACGATGACCCCTTCCGAAAACAAATTCAGGTCGCACTCAAAATCACCAAGGCAACCGTGATTGGGAATTTAAAAGTTCAACCATTAAATTATTTGCGGCTAGTTTTGGCCAAATACTGGCTAATCTCAAAAGGGTTGTTGGGGTCATGACCCTTGACCTCACCCTGACCGTGTCACAGAGATGGATTCAGGTTAAATCCTGAGATTGGGCATTCATTACTAGGGCAGAACAATGACTTACATTTACCTCTAAAGTTAAAGATATCAGCTTCATAGAAGGATTATAAAGTTATGTCCGTCTTGGAGGCATGCCAGAGATGTTAGGGCAGCTCACCAGGAGATTGGTGAAATAGGTAAGTCTTGAGGAGTGTCTTGAGGAAGGGGACAGACACTGAGTCAAAGAGCTTTAGGGAGGGATTTCCAGAGCTTGGGATCCATTCAGCTGAAGGCACCGGACACCAGCGGTGGAGCGATTAAAACCGGGGATATTCAAGAGGCTGCAATTGGAGGAGCGCAGAGAGGGTGGCGGGGTTGGAGGAGGTTACAGCGACAGGGAGAGGAAAGGCCATCAGGAGTTTGAAAACATGGATGAGAATTTAAAAACGAAGGGGTTAATTATACGAGTCCCAACAATGCAGAAGGAGGCATTCGGCCCATCAAGTCTGCACTGATTCTCTGACAGACTATCGTACCCAGGCCCTCTCCCCGCACATTTACCATGGCCAATCCACCTAACCTACACATCTTTGGACACTAAGGGGCAATTTAGCATGGCCAAACCACCTAACCTGCACATCTTTGGACACTAATGGGCAATTTGACATGGCCAATCCACATAACCTGAACATCTTTAGATCACAGAAATCACAGAAACCCTACAGTGCAGAAGGAGGCCATTCGGCTCATCGAGTCTGCACCGACCACAATCCCACCCAGGCCCTACCCCCACATATTTTTACCCACTAATCCCTCTAACCTACGCATCTCAGGACTCTAAGGGGCAATTTTTAACCTGGCCAATCAACCTAACCGGCACATCTTTGGACTGTGGGAGGAAACCGGAGCACCCAGAGGAAACCCACGCAGACATGAGGAGAATGTGCAAACTCCACACAGGCAGTGACCCAAGCCGGGAATCGAACCCAGGTCCCTGGAGCTGTGAGACAGCAGTGCTAACCACTGTGCTACCGTGCCGCCCATCTTTGGACACTAAGGGGGCAATTTAGCATGGCCAATCCGTCTAACCTGCACATCTTTGGAATGTGGGAGGAAACCTGAGCTCCCGGAGGAAACCCACGCAGACATGGGGAGAACGTGCTGACTCCGCACAGACAGTGACCCAGGTCCCTGGCGCTGTGTGGCAGAGGTGCTAATAACTGTGCCACCCTTAAACGAGAGCCCTTAAAGTTAAATGGGGGCCAGTGTAGTTTACTAATCACGGGATGAATGGTTGAACAAGATTGGGTGTGAGTTAGACACTGGGCGGTCGGGTTTTGGGTGGATTTAAGTGTGTGGAAGGCAGAATGTATCAGGGCAGCTGGTAGATAATTGATTTTCATGCAGAGGATTGCTGTACTCTGGGTTTCACTAGATTCTGCGTTCTGATCTGAGATCAATGTACAATAATGGATTTGCTGCAACATTTATCACTCCCCGGCACATTTATTTTTAAAATAACTTTCTCCTGATTGTTTTCAAGCTGCAGTGTTTGTCACTCCCTTTATCTGTTGCAACCATCCGGTAACAAACTGAGTGCGGACTCGCGGTTTCTCTGATCGGTGATGTGTTCAGTAGTTACTCAATAACAGCTCCAGGGACCGGGTTCGATTCCATCCTTGGGTGACTGTCTGCGTGGGTTTCCTCTGGGTGCTCCGGTTTCCTCCCACAATCCAAAGATGTGTGGTTTAGGTGGATTGGCCATGCTAAATTCCCCCTTTGTGTCCAAAGATGTGTAGGTTAGGTGGATTGACCATGGTAAGTATGTGAGGTTAGGGGGATTGGGCTGGGGTTAGGGCCTGGCTAAGGTTCTCTGTCAGAGCATCAGTGCAGACTGGATGATCTTAGAGATAGGATGTATGCGCATTTAGAAAGGAATAAACTCATTAACAATAGTCAGCATGGTTTTGTGAGAGGGAGGTCATGCCTCACTAACCTGGTGGAGTTTTTTGAAGAAGTGACTAGAATGGTTGACGAGGGAAGGGCCGTGGATGTCGTCTATATGGACTTTAGTAAAGCGTTTGACAAAGTCCCTCATGGTAGGTTGGTGCAAAAGGTTGGATCTCATGGGATAAAGGGGGAGGTGGCTAGATGGGTGGAGAACTGGCTTGGTCACAGAAGACAGACGGTGGTAGTGGAAGGGTCTTTTTCCAGCTGGATGCCTGTGACTAGTGGTGTTCCGCAGGGCTCTGTATTGGGACCTCTGCTGTTCGTGATTTATATAAACGATCTGGAAGAAGGTGTAACTGGGGTGATCAGTAAGTTTGCGGATGACATGAAAATGGCTGGACTTGCAGATAGTGAGGAACATTGTCAGAGGCTACAGAAGGATATAGATAGACTGGAAATTTGGGCAAAGGCATGGCAGATGGAGTTCAATCCAGATAAATGCGAAGTGATGCATTTTGGTAGAACTAACGTAGGGGGGAGCTATACGATAAATGGCAGAACCATAAAGGGTGTAGATACGCAGAGGGACCTGGGTGTGCAAGTCCACAGATCCTTGAAGGTGACGTCACAGGTGGAGAAGGTGGTGAATAAGGCATATGGCATGCTTGCCTTTATAGGACGGGACATAGAGTATAAAAGTTGGTGTCTGATGTTGCAGTTGTATAGAACGTTGGTTCGGCCGCATTTGGAATACTGCGTCCAGTTCTGGTCGCCACACTACCGGAAGGACGTGGAGGCTTTGGAGAGAGTACAGAGGAGGTTTACCAGGATGTTGCCTGGTATGGAAGGGCTTAGTTATGAGGAGAGAAAATGGGTAAACTGGGGTTGTTCTCACTGGAAAGACGGAGGATGAGGGGTGACCTAACAGAGGTGTATAAAATTATGAAAGGCGTAGATAGGGTGAACGGTGGGAAGCTTTTTCCCAGATCGGTGGTGACGTTCACGAGGGGTCATAGGTTCAAGGTGAAGGGGGGGAGGTTTAACACGGATATCAGAAGGACGTATTTTACACAGAGGGTGGTGGGGGCCTGGAATGCGCTGCCAGGCAAGGTGGTGGAGGCGGACACACTGGGAATGTTTAAGGCTTATCTAGATAGCCACATGAACGGAGTGGGAATGTTGGGATACAAAAGAATGGTCTAGTTTGGACCAGGGAGCGGCGCGGGTTTGGAGGGCCGAAGGGCCTGTTCCTGTGCTGTATTGTTCTTTGTTCTTTGTTCTTTGTCTGAATGGCCTCCTTCTGCATTGTAGGGATCCTGTAAAATCCAATCAAACTTTTGCCATGATTGGGTGCATTGACAAGGTTGCTGATTGGTTGAACCACATGAAGTGCCCGGGTCTGGAATCCTTAGCAAACAGAACACTAGAATTCCGGAAGCAATCCTCCAATCCCAGCACTTTGGTAGCCTCTGGCTAGATGGGCACATGGAGAATCCGGGCATCATTTGACCTTTGCCCTCTGATGTCTCCCCCCCCCCCCCCCCCCCCCCAACCCCCCCTTCCCCCACCCCCACCCCCACCCCACACACGCTGGTCACCCAAAATGCCTACCTCCACGGTCCGCATTGAGCAATCTTCCCAAAGGTTTCTCGAATCTCAGTCAAACAACTGTTGCCATTTCCAACATTTTATCATTGGTGTCAGAAGCGTCGGAAGGCAATATTTTATTTTAGATCCCCTGCGATTTTCAGCTGAAGCTTTTGTGGGATGTGTCGCTGGCTGGGCCAGCATTTATTGCCCATCCCTAGTTGCCCTTGGAGGGCAGTTGAGAGTCAACCACATTGCTGCGTCTCTGGAGTCACATGTAGGCCAGACCGGGTAAGGACGGCAGATTTCCTTCCCTAAAGGACATTAGTGAACCAGATGGGTTTTTCTGACAATCGACCATGGTTTCATGGTCATCAGTAGGGGAGGCAATGGCTTAGTAGAATTACCTCTAAACTGTTACTCCAGAGGCTCAGCCAACATTGGGGACCTCGGTTCAAATCCCACCACGGCAGATGGTAGAATTTGAATTCAATAAAAAAGATCGCTGGAATTAAGAATCAACTTTTAAAAAATTCATTTGTGTTCATATATATTCATTTATATTGCTCATTAATATAGAAAGAAATTACTGCGGATGCTGGAATCTGAAACCAAAAGAGAAAATGCTGGAAAATCTCAGCAGGTCTGGCAGCATCTGTAAGGAGATAAAAGAGCTGACGTTTCAAGTCCAGATGACATAAGAACATAAGAACTAGTAGCAGGAGTGGGCCATCTGGCCCCTCGAGCCTGCTCCGCCATTCAATAAGATCATGGCTGATCTTTTCGTGGACTCAGCTCCACTTACCCACCCGCTCACCATAACCCTTAATTCCTTTACTGTTCAAAAATCTATCTATCCTTGCCTTAAAAACATTCAATGAGGTAGCCTCAACTGCTTCACTGGGCAGGGAATTCCACAGATTCACAACCCTTTGTGTGAAGAAGTTCCTCCTCAACTCAGTCCTAAATCTACTCCACCTTATTTTGAGGCCATGCCCCCTAGTTCTAGTTTCACCCGCCAGTGGAAACAACTTCCCTGCTTCTATCTTATCAATTCCCTTCATAATCTTATATGTTTCTATAAGATCTCCCCTCATTCTTCTGAATTCCAATGAGTATAGCCCCAGTCTACTCAGTCTCTCCTCATAAGCCAACCCTCTCAACTCCGGAATCAACCTAGTGAATCTCCTCTGTGCCCCCTCCTGTGCCAGTGTATCCTTTCTCAAGTCAAAGCTAGTCAAAGGGTCATCTGGACTCGAAACGCCAGCTCTTTTCTCTCCTTACAGATGCTACCAGACCTGCTGAGATTTTCCAGCATTTTCTCTTTTGGTTTATTGCCCATCCCTAGTTGCCCTTGGAGGGCAGTTGAGAGTCAACCACATTGCTGTGCCTCTGGAGTTACATGTAGGCCAGATTGGGTAAGGATGGCAGATTTCCTTCCCTAAAGGGACATTAGTGAACCAGATGGGTTTTTTCAATCGACAATCGACAATGGTTTCACGGTCATCAGTAGATTCTTAATTCCGGATAGTTTTTTAAAATTAAATTCAAATTCCACCATCTGCCGGTGCGGGATTCGAACCTGGGACTCTCGGATGATAGCAATGGCAATAAAAACTCTGTGGTTTCTGAACAAGAGTTGAGAGAAACAGTGGTGAAAAATGGGAAAGGAGAGGTTAGCATGCCGACACATTATTGAGCTCCGTGCCATGTTAGGTAGCTTGGGGCCTAGGTGAATAGAAAGCCTGTGCAATGTCAGCACAAGCACTCGATCTGACGTATTGTTGGAGCTATTTGGAAATGAGAGTCATTGCAATCCATGCTGATAAACAGCTGCATTAATTATCTGAAGGTGTACTTAAATTGAGCGTGACAACAGGTTTGACGGCATGAAGCTGATTAATCATCAGAATCGTTCTGCTAATTCCCCAACCTGTGGTGCAGTCGCACTCTCTCCCTCTGCACTGGCGAAGGTTTTTCAAGAATATTGTGATTATCTGCAATGATTTGCCTCAGCGTCTCTGCTTTTCCGCAAATATTGAGTTACAACCTGCCATGGCAAAGTTTACCTCAGTCAGTACCGGCCTCTGACAGTACCCAGGCAGGTTCCCTTCTCTGAAGGGCAGCACGGTGGCACAGTGGTTAGCACTGCTGCCTCACAGCACCAGGGAGCCAGGTTCGATTCCCAACTTGGGTCACTGCCTGTGCGGAGTCTGCACGTTCTCTCTGTGTCTGCGTGGGTTTCCTCCGGGTGCTCCGGTTTCTTCTCAGTCCAAAGATCATAGAAATCATAGAAACCCTACAGTGCAGAAGGAGGCCATTCGGCCCATCGAGTCTGCACCGACCACAATCCCACCCAGGCCCTACCCCCACATATTTACCCGCTAATCCCTCTAACCTACGCATCTCAGGACTCTAAGGGGCAATTTTTAACCTGGCCAATCAACCTAACCTGCACATCTTTGGACTTTGGATGTGCGGTTTAGGTGGATTGGCCATCCTAAATTGCCCCTTAGCGTCAGGGGGACTAGCTAGGGTAAATGCATGGGGATAAGGCCTGGGTGGGATTGTGGTTGATGCAGACTCGATGGGCCAAATGGCCTTCTTCTGCACTGTAGGCATTCTATGATAAAGGACATTAGTGAACCAGATGGGTTTTTCTGACAATCGACAATGGTTTCGTGGTCATCAGTAGATTCTTAATTCCAGATATTTTTTTTATTGAATTCAAATTCCACCATCTGCTGTGACGGGGTTTGAACCTGGGTCCTCGGATATCAGTGGGTCATTAATGGTCTGTAACAATATAGTAGAGTTTCTGTTGGTCAGAGTATGCAACTACTGCTTAGTGACACTACCACTAGATAATACCACGAGACCATTGGGGAGACGATGGCCAAGTGGTATTATCGCTCGACTATTAATCCAAAAACTCAGCTAGTGTTCTGGGGAGCCGGGTTTGAATCCCGCCGATGGTGGAATTTGAACTTAATAAAATAAAAATCTGGAATTAAGAATCTACTGATGACCATGAAACCATTGTCGATTGCCGGAAAAACCCATCTGGTTCATTAATGTCCTTTAGGGAAGGAAATCTGCCGTCCTTACCCGGTCTGGCCTACGTGCGACTCCAGAGACACAGCAATGTGGTTGACTCTCAACTGCCCTCGGGCAATTAGGGATGGGCAATAAATGCTGGCCAGCCAGAGACACCCATGGCCCACGAATGAATATGGGGGGGGTCTCAATATAGAAACATGACATGTGATAATTTACTCGTGGTTACTCCCAGAAGTATAGGGGGGTAACAGTTATTGGAGTTGGAGCAATGTCACACTGGAGTGTAAGGATTGTGTGTTTTAAGGTATGGATCAGAAAAGTATGTTGTGAATCCCGACTCGACCCCAACAGTTTTTTAAATCTTGTATTAGTGTGAAAATAAGGGTGGGATTTTCCGGCTGTACTTGTCCCAAGGCTGGAAAATCCCACCTGAGGTCAATGGACCTTTGCGGGAAAATTCCCCCCAATGAGTTTCACTCCAGATGTGATTCTATTGACACATTAGGAAGCGTTAATCAAAACAAACTTTATTTTATTATACAGTTTAACGATAACAAATGAATTAGCTTAACTTTTACCAATTGAAATGGTTAAACATGACAAGAAACAGTTCTGAACTGCTAACCTATCTCTATTAGTTCCAATTCATGCAATACTCTTCCTATAGTCTTAAACACCTCTTCAAAATCAGTTAGCAACACCAAGGCTTACATGCTTGGGCTTGAGCTGCTAGTCTTCAAGCCTCCAGAACACTTCTGGAGAGAGAGAGACAGAGAGAAAAACTTATTTCTCCTCGCAGGCCCCAAACAGCAGCCTCCAGAGAGAGAGAGAGAGACAGAGACATATTTTGCTTCTTTCAGAACCCGGCGGTAACTGCCCGCTTTTCCTTGTAAGATTAGCTCCTCCCCTTAAGCACACGATTCTGTCAATCAATCTAATCAAACCCTACTCTGAAACCCCACGGGAAAAAAACAAAACAAACAAAAATGCATTAACTCAGGTGAAATCAAACTCATTCCAAGCTAAAATCTATCATTAGCCTGCCTTCTCAGCATGTGAGCTGCCTGGTGCAGACAAATTGGCACCGTGTAAATCAGAGCTGAATTTTAAACATACCCCGCACAAGAAACGTGACATGAATACATTTCTTAAAGGTACAGTATCATTACATGTGAAATATTGCTTTTACCTTCCTCCATCAAGGAAGGGGATATTTATCCTGCAGATCTCGCAAACCTGACATCAGGTCAGTTTTTATTTTATTATTTTGGGGAACGTGTGCGGAATTAAACAGACAAACAGGACCTGAGCCACCAGTCTCTGACCTAATCGGTTAACCCAGATCATTTTTAACCCTAAGACCATAAGATATAGGAGCAGAAATAGGCCATTCGGCCCATTGAGTCTGCTCCGCCATTCGATCATGGCTGATTCTCATCCCCATTCTCCTGCCTTTTCCCCGTAACCCTTGATCCCCTTATTGATCAAGAACCTAGCTATCTCTGTCTTAAAGACACTCAGTGACCTGGCCTCCACAGCCTTCTGTGGCAATGAGCTAAAGAACGAGTTAATGAAGGAGATACGGACATTCGAATTAGGAACAGGAGTAGGCCACTCAGCCCCTCAAGCCTGCTCCCCCGTTCAATAAGATGGTGGCTGATCTGATTGTAACCCCAACCCCACATTCCTGCCGACCCCCGATAACCTTTCACCCCCCCTCATTAATCCAGAATCTATCGAGCTCTGCCTTAAAACTATCCAAAGACTTTGCTCCCGCTGCCTTTTGGGGAAGAAAGTTCCGAAGACTCTCAACCCTCTGAGAGAAAAAGAAATTCTCCTAATTTCTGCCTTAAATAAACGACCCCTTACTTTAATCTAGACACCTCGTTCTAGATTCTCTGACAAGAGGAAACATCCTCTCCACGTTGACCCAGGATCCCTCAGGATCTTAAGGATTTGTCATGTGGCCTCTGATGCTTCTAAACGCCAGTGGAGACAAGCCTAGCCTCTCCAACCTTTCCTCATAAGACAATGCATCAATTCCTCGAATTGGTCTACTAATTGGTCTCTGAACTGCTTCTAATGCATTTACATTTGTCCTTAAATAAAGGAGCCAGTGCCGCACACAATATTCCAGGTGTGGTCTCGCCGATGCCCTGTACAACTGAAGCATAACCTCCCTACTGTCGGGATCAATTCTCCTCACATCAAACAATACCATCCTACTAATTTTCCTAATTACTTGCTGTTCCTGCATACCAGCCTTTTGTTGCTGATCACAGAATCCTACAGTACAGAAGGAGGCCATTCGGCCCACCAACCACAATTCCCCCCTGGGCCCTATCCCCATGCATTTACCCTAGCTAGTCCTCCTGACACTAAGGGGCAATTTAGCATGGCCAATCCACCGAACTCACGCATCTTTTGTGATTCGTGCACTGGGACACCCAGATCCCTCTGCAACTCAGAGCTCCGCAATCTCTCACTGTTTAGGCAATAAGCTTTTTTTATTCTTCCTGCCAAAATGGACAATTTCACATATTATCCTCCATTTGCCGCATCTTTTCCTGCTCACCTAACCTACCTCCGTCCCTTTGTAGACCCCTTATATCGTCTTTGCAACTTACTTTCGTTGGGGGGGGGGGGGGGGTTGAGGCACGCAGGTAGGGGGGAAGTTGAGGCGGGCTGGGGGCAGTGGGGAGGCAAGGCTGGCCCGGACATGACCAGGGGGCCAGTGATGGGGCTGTGGGGGGTAGGGAGGGGGAGGGGGGGGGGGAGAGGGGGGGGGGGGCGGGTGGGGGGTGGTGCATGGCTGGCGATGTGGGGGTCAGGAGCGGGGGCTACAGCGCCTGCGTGATCCCGGCGCCGAGAGATTGGCGCACGCATAGTAGCTCGCTCAGCGCATTGCTGCCAGCCTCTCCAGTGGGAATGGGCCCTGCCCACGGTGTTTATGCGTGAATTATGCTAGTGTCCTCCTGCAGTGCAGAGTGTGGAAGATTGATTCTGTAACTCCCACCAAAAAGAAAACAGCGGGAGTTACTCCAGTTTTTACGCAAATTCGACATTTGGAAATATTTTGGGAGAATTGCCCCATGTTAAAGTTTAAAGTTTATTTATTAGTCACAAGTAAGGCTTACATTAACACTGCAATGAAGTTACTGTGAAATCGTGGTCTCTCCAGAGCCTTATAAAGCCTCTGCAGTACATCCCAACTTTTGTATTCAGTCCTTTTGAAATGAATGCTAACTTTGCATTTGCCTTCCTAATTACCAACTCAACCTGCAAGTTAACCTTGAGAGAATCCTGAACTGGAACTCCCAAGCCCCTTTGTGCTTCCAATTTCTGAATCCTCTCCCCATTTAGAAAATAGTCTACGCCTCTATTCTTCCCCAGAACCACACACTTTCCCACATCGCATTTCAATCCTTTGCCCGCTCCCCTGACCCGTCCAAGTCCTTCTGCAACCTCCCCGCCTCCTCAAATTTCAATCCCTCCTTACCCCCGAGCTAAAACCCCTCCTTACCCCCGAACTGGGCGGCACGGTAGCACAGTGGTTAGCACTGCTGCTTCACAGCTCCAGGGTCCCAGGTTCGATTCCCGGCTCGGGTCACTGTCTGTGTGGAGTTTTGCACATTCTCCTCGTGTCTGCGTGGGTTTCCTCCGGGTGCTCCGGTTTCCTCCCACAGTCCAAAGATGTGCAGGTTAGGTTGATTGGCCATGCTAAAAGAAATTGCCCCTTAGTGTTCTGGGATGCGTAGGTTAGAGGGATTAGTGGGTAAATATGTGGGGGTAGGGCCTGGGTGGGATTGTGGTCGGTGCAGACTCGATGGGCCGAATGGCCTCCTTCTGCACTGTAGGGTTTCTATGTTTCTATGTTAAAACTGGCCTTTGACATGTTGGCTTTCAATGGGTTAATTCCTCTATTGATACTGCAGAGGAAGAATGCTGGAGGAATGCACTGTGCGTTTGTCGATTGACATTGATAAATTCTACCTTGTTGGGCTTGAGGTGAATTGCAGAGGCTCCAACCCACTCATTGTTCAATTATAGAACGGGATTTTTGTTTGGCGTTGACTTTTTGGAATATCAAAAAAAAGTAAAGGAATTTGAGAAGAGTTTTGAACAACCGCAGAGGGGGGGAGGAACCCTCAAATGTGATCTGGACTGGGTGGTTAAGGTATTTGGGACACTGGGGGAAATACGTCCTGCCTAAACGGCTTTGGCGCATCGCTCACACCGCGACTTTGCAATTCACCAAATGTTTCTGGGAGGTCTCCCGATGCTTTCAGATAACAGGCCGTGGGGTTGCAGATCTCTGCACTGATTGAGCGAGAGCCAAAGAGTGCACACACAAAGCATACCAAAAGCTGCTCTCCGAGCTTCTCTCTGAGTTGCACTATGGATTCGTTGCCAATATTGAAGGTTATTGTCAGAAGGACATGCATATTTAGCCAACACTTCATTTATCTTTGACCATCTTGTGCTCATCAACAAAGCCAATTTTGAATAGTTGTGGTAATTCCATCTTCTTTATTATCCCTGCCCAAGAGGCAGAAGCATTAAGCAGCATCTGTTGGCTGGTTGTGATTCTTCTGATGAGCAGACAAAGTTATACTTTAACTAAAAGCCAGAGATTTCCATTTTTTAAGGCTCATTAAAATGTTGAGCTCCCATCTCTCCCAGCTCCCGATGGACAAAGAAGGCAAACAAAATGAGGGAAGGAGGTTGGAGTGACTCCAGCTGGGTTGGGTCTGAGCGCCAGGAACATCCGACAGCTGAATGGATGATGACAATGTAGAAAGCGGCAAACAGGAGGTGAGAGAGAGAGAGAATGGAGGAATATTGAAGGGGTGAGAGAATGTGGAAAGTGAGTTAGAGAGTAGGAATCATAGAATCCCTACGGTGCATAAGGAAGCCATCTGACCCATTGAGTCTGCACCTACTCTGCACACATGAGGACGGCCTAAACCGGGATGTTGGATTTATGTCACATTATCAGTAACCCCCACAGCTTTCCCCCTGATGTTGCAGAATCTCACTAGCTGTTCTGTCTGGAGACAATACACATCTCTTTAACCTGTGTTGAATGCTCCCTCCACCCACATTATCTGTACCTTTAAGACCTGGCTGGCTGTAGAGATTTGCATTCTAATTAGTATTCTGTAACTTGATTTCTGTGTCTGTGCCCTGTTGGAGAACAGATTTCCACTCCATCTGACGAAGGAGCTGTGCTCCGAAAGCTTATGGTATTTGCTACCAAATAAACCTGTTGGACTTTAACCTGGTGTTGTGAGACTTCTTACTGTGCCTACTCTCCAACAGGGCATGTTACCCAGGCCCGATCCCCGTAACCCCACGTATTTACCCTGCTAATCCCCAGAACCTACACATATTGGGACGCTTGGGGGAAACCCACGCAGACACGGGGAGAATGTGCAAACTCCACACCCAAGGGCCATAATCGAAACTAGGCCCCTGGCGCTGTGAGGCAGCGGTGCTGACCACTGTGCCACTGTGCCGCCCATAGTGTGGAGAGTGTGGTGAGTGTGAGAGAGCGTGGGAATGGGGAGAGTGTGGAAATGTGGAAAGTGTGGGAGTGTGAGAGTGTGGGGAGTGTGGGAATGGGGAGAGTGTGGGAGTTTGAGAGTGTGGGGAGTGTGGGAATGTGGAGAGTGTGGGAATGGGGAGAGTGTGGGAGTGTGAGAGAGTTTGAGAGTGTGGGGAGTGTGGGAATGTGGAGAGTGTGGGAATGGGGAGAGTGTGGGAATGTGGAGAGTGTGGGAATGGGGAGAGTGTGGGGAGCGTGGGAATGGGGAGAGTGTGGGGAGTGTGAGAGCGTGTGAGAGAGTGTGGGAATGTGGAGAGTGTGGGAATGGGGAGAGTGTGGGGAGTGTGGGAATGGGGAGAGTGTGGGGAGTGTGAGAGCGTGTGAGACAGTGTGGGAATGTGGAGAGTGTGGGAATGTGGAGAGTGTGGGAATGGGGAGAGTGTGGGAATGTGGAGAGTGTGGGAATGGGGAGAGTGTGGAGAGTGTGGGAATGGGGAGAGTGTGGGGAGTGTGGGAATGTGGAGAGTGTGGGAATGGGGAGAGTGTGAGGAGTGTGGGAATGGGGAGAGTGTGGGGAGTGTGGGAATGGGGAGAGTGTGGGGAGTGTGGGAATGGGGAGAGTGTGGGAATGGGGAGAGTGTGGGGAGTGTAGGGAGTGGGGGGAGTGTATATCGAATTTATATAGAAGTTGCTGTACAGAAACTGGCCATTCAGCCCAATAGGTCCCGGTGAGTGTGTCCACACGAGAGATGCTTGTGCGACTGGACCTCCCCAGTGTCTGGGTCAATGCCCCCGGTGCAGACACTGTGCACTCCAGCAGTCGATATGGGCTTGCATCTGTAACAGGTCGTCACAGCCTCGACCTCTGCAAGCTCCAATCTGTGTGTGGCTAACCTTCAGAGAGGCTGACCATGGTGTGAATACTGTAACAGACACAATAGAGGGGGGGGGATTTCCGGCCTCACTCACCCCAAAACTGGAAAATCCAGCCCAAGGTCAACAGACCTTGGCATGGTTTGCACCCCCCCACCCCACCTTCCCCCCACTGTGGGGGCAGGACGGGAAAATTCCGCTCAATAGTCATTAATTCTGGGAATGTCGCAAACAACTGGGAATCTGCAAGAACAGTTACATTTTATATGGAATATTAGTGATGTATTATTACTTGTTGGCTGTTTTTGTTTAAATCGGTACAGTCATTGACACGAGGGTCTGGAGGAGTACAGGTCCTTTGCTAACCAATCCCTGACTGGAAACAAACTGGTTAAGAATACTTCCAACAGATTTCTGTTTCTGCTTCTTGCTTCGCCAGAACAAGCTGTTCTGGGAAGAGTTTCTGTGGGATCGCCTTGTGCTGATGAGTAAACGTTTGCTTTGAATGTCCTTGTGTCTCCGATCTTCTCCGGACACAACCCCCCCTGGGCTGGAAAGACAACTGAATTCCTCACAAAAATGAACCTTAAGTTTAACTTTATTTATCAGTCGCAAGTAGGCTTATATTAACGCTGCAATGAAGTTACTGTGAAACTCCCCCAGTCGCCACACTCCAGCACATGTTCGGGTACACTGAGGGAGAATTCAGCACGGCCAATGCACCCTAACCAGCTCAACCTCAGGCTAAAGGGACGATCCTTTAAAACAGAGATGAGGAGGAATTTCTACAGCCAGAGAGAGGTGAATCTGTGGAACTCTTTGCCGCAGAAGGCTGTGGAGGCCAGGTCATTGAGGTGTCTTTAAGACAGAGATAGATAGGTTCTTGATTAATCATAGAAATCATAGAAACCCTACAGCACAGAAAGAGGCCATTCGGCCCATCGAGTCTGCACCAACCACAATCCAACCCAGGCCCTACCCCCATATCCCTACATATTTTACCCGCTAATCCCTCTAATCTACGCATCCCAGGACATTAATGGGCAATTTTAGCACGGCCAATCAACCTAACCCGCACATCTTTGGACTGTGGGAGGAAACCGGAGCACCCGGAGGAAACCCACGCAGACACGAGGAGAATGTGCAAACTCCACACAGACAGTGACCCAAGCCGGGAATCGAACCCAGGTCCCTGGAGCTGTGAAGCAGCAGTGCTAACCACTGTGCTACCGTGCCGCCCTAAGGGGATTAATAAGGGGATCAGGGGTTATGAGGAAAAGGCAGGAGAATGGGGATGAGAAAAATATCAGCCATGATTGAACGGTGGAGCAGTCTCGATGGGCCGAGTGGCCTAATTCTACTCCGATGTCTTATGGTCTTTCGGAGTGTGGAAGTAAACCGGAGCAACCGGAGGAAACCCACGCAGACACGGGGAGAACGTGCAGACTCCACACAGACAGTGACCAAATTATTCATGATTTTGAACATCTCAGTCAGGTCACCACTCAACCTTCTCCAAGGAGAATAAGCCCAATTTCTCTCATCTTTCCTTGTATCTAAAATTCCTGGAACCATTCTCATAAATCTCCTTTGCGCTGTCTTTAGGGCTGTCAGTGACTGGAAAGTACTTTGAGATGTGCAGTAGTTGTGAACATCGGGAGATCTTTGTGAGTCTTCCTTATCTTCAGCGCTGAATGTAATCAACTCAATGGTCACTCCATCTCAATGACTGCAGCTCTTTCTACAATATTACAGTTTACAATTCAGTGCTGGGTCGTGGGATTAAGGAAATCTCTCACCTCGGTATGTCCGCCTTGGAAGAAAGTGCCTGGAAAAGGTAAGATTATCCATCTAAGTGGGTGGGTGGTTTGATTTGATTTATTATTGTCACATGTATTAACATAAATGAAAAGTATTGTTTCTTGCGCGCTATACAGACAAAACATACCATTCACAGAGAAGGAAAGGAGAGAGTGCAGAGTGTAGTGACCTGTATGAGGAAGCGGAGGGATGGGTTGGTAAGTTTGCCGACGACACGAAGGTTGGTGGGGTGGTGGATAATCTGGAGGGATGTCAGAAGTTACAGAGGGACATAGATAGGATGCAAGACTGGGCGGACAAGTGGCAGATGGACTTCAACCCAGATAAATGCGTAGTGGTCCATTTTGGCAGGTCAAATGGGATGAAGGAGTACAATATAAAGGGAAAGACTCTTAGTACTGTAGAGGATCAGAAGGACCTTGGGGTCCGGGTCCATAGGACTCTAAAATTTGCCCCACAGGTGGAGGAGGTGGTTAAGAAGGCATATGGCATGCTGGCCTTTATCAATCGAGGGATTGAGTTTAGGAGTCCGGGGATAATGATGCACCTATATAAGACCCTCAGTTCTGGTCGCCTCACTATAGGAAGGATGTGGAAAAGATTGAAAGGGTGCAGAGGAGATTTACAAGGATGTTGCCTGGAGTGGCATGCCTTATGAAGATAGGCTGAGGGAGCTCGGTCTTTTCTCCTTGGAGAGACGTAGGATGAGAGGAGACCTAATAGAGGGATATAAGATGTTGAGAGGCATAGATCGGGTGGACTCTCAGAGGCTTTTTCCCAGGGTGGAAATGGCTGCTACGAGAGGACACAGGTTTAAGGTGCTGGGGGGTAGGTACAGGGGAAATGTTAGGGGGAAGTTTTTCACACAGAGGGTGGTGGGCGAGTGGAATCGGCTGCCGTCAGTGGTGGTGGAGGCAAACTCAATAGGGTCTTTTAAGAGACTCCTGGATGAGTACATGGGACTTAATAGGATGGAGGGTTATAGGTAGGCCTAAAAGGTAGGGATATGTTCGGCACAACTTGTGGGGCCGAAGGGCCTGTTTTGTGCTGTAGTTTTCTATGTTTCTCTGTTTCTATTTCTATGCCATAGCTGGGGTGTAGAGAAAGATCAACTTAATGCAAGGTAAGTCCATTCAAAAGTCTGACAGCAGCAGGGAAGAAGCTGTTCTTGAGTTGGTTGGTACGTGACCTCAGACTTTTGTATCTTTTTTCCGACGGAAGAAGGTGGAAGAGAGAATGTCCAGGGTGCGTGGGGTCCTTAATTATGCTGGCTGCTTTTCCGAGGCAGTGGGAATTGTAGACAGACCTAATGGATGGGAGGTTGGTTTGTGTGATGGACTGGGCTACATTCACAACCTTTTGTAGTTCCTTGCAGTCCTGGGCAGAGCAGGAGCCATACCAAGCTGTGATACAACCAGAAAGAATGCTTTCTATGGTGCATCTGTAAAAATTGGTGAGAGTCATATTCCCTTAGTCTTCTGAGAAAATAGAGGTGTTGATGGGGCTTTCTTAACTATAGTGTCGGTGTGGGGGGACCAGGGCAGGTTGTTGGGGATCTGGACACCTAAAAACCTGAAGCTCTCGACCCTTTCTACTTTGTCCCTGTTGGTGTCGACAGGGGCATGTTCTCCTTTATGCTTCCTGAAGTCGATGACAATCTCCTTCGTTTTGTTGATATTGTGGGAGAGATTATTGTGTGCGCTGGAGCCAAGCTCTCCACCCCTCAAAATGTTTGGAGGTGACCACTGACCAGGTGGGCCGGTTGAAAGTCCTCCCTCGGTTCGCCCAGTTGTTTTGTTCAACAGTAAGCCCTCAAATCCCTATCCCCCCCACCCACTCTTAACACCCCATCTGTGCCATCTCATACCCAACCCTTGCCCCCTCCCCATGGCCCATCATACCCTCCATGCTAACCCTTAACCCACACTCAGTGGCACCTTATATCCTCCATACCAACTCAACACCCCTCCATGCCCATTCGCCCAGTATTCACTCCGCACTGTATCAATGAATCTTGTTGTAACAATGGCATTTGTGGAAAAGCTTAAAAAACAGTCCTTCGTAACATCCTTAAAAAGACTGGCATCGCAACAATCCGATAAAATTGTAAAAGACTTTAACAGTATCACCCTATTATAGAAAGGGGGAAAAACAGGAGTTAGCAACTGCCGCCTCTCAAGCCTTGAGAGGGAGAGAGAGAGAGAGCAAATGCCAGTTGCCAAGAGCTAAGGGTTCTCATCTCTCCACCCTGCCAGCTTCAGATATTTCTTAAGAGAAGGCACCATCGAACCAGCGAAAGGTACCAAATCAGAAAGAACTTACAGTGAAATCCACCGAGAAACTCCAGAAGGTTCCGAAAGATACAAAACCTGGTTGTACGTGGTTTTGAAAGTGACCAAATTCGACTATTATATATTTTTTGTTAATGAACGAGTGTTATATTTATTTGAATGGCATTCTAACAGAATCTGTGTTGACAAGATTATGAGAGGCATGGACAGAGTGAATAGTCAGAAGCTTTTTCCCAGGGTGGAAAAGTCAATTACTAGGGGGCATTGGTTTGAGATACGAGGGGCAAGGTTTAAAGGAGATGGACGAGGCAGATTTTTTACAAAGAGACGAGTGGGTGCCTGGAACTCGTTGCCGGGGGAAGTAGTGGAAACGGATACGTTAGTGACTTTTAAGGGGTGTCTTGACAAGTACATGAATAGGATGGGAATGGAGGGATATGGTCCCCGGAAGGGTAGGGGGTTTTAGTTCAGTTGGGGCAGCATGGTCGGGGCAGGCTTGGAGGGCCAAAGGGCCTGTTCCTGCGCTGTAATTTTCTTTGTTCTTATTTGATTTGGTATGTTACTTGTTTAGCTAAAGCTCCCGGTTAGTTAAATAAATAAATTGTTAAGTGTTCATTTTAAAGTGAGTATTTCTGTTAGTTACCCATTAAATGTTACCCATTCACACCTTCCCACACACTTTTAACAGATTACGAGGAGAGGGATTCCTCTTTGGGGGATTCAGCATTACTTCTTTAGGTGGTAAACCTCCGCATCGCACTGGTTATACAAATAGAATTGCAGCTTTTAAGCTGAGTGTGTTATAACGAGTGACTCCTACTTTTTTGCATCTATTGGCATTACAAACATCTTGGTAAATCTCCACCTTGAAATCTATAGATCTCCTGGAAGTCTCCAATCTCCAGCCCCTTCGTAACTTCTGCTCCTGCTTGGAATCCTTGTCGTTAAAGACAAATAATGCTCTTCCGATGATGAAGTGATATTTTGACAGGGTAGTCTATCAAAGCTTTTCCAATATTGCTTCAGGGAAGCCTCACATTCAGACAGCTCGCTGATCGTTGGCCCTGGCAGAATACATTTTTTTTTGCAGTCTGCAACAGATGAGCTAATGTAACCAGGTAACAGACGCGTCAACACCTGTTTGGCAAGCTCTCCATCTCTTTGGTAACTCCTGATTGAAACATCTCTCTCTCTCTGTTATTAATCCCGATCCTTCCACTCTCCGCCTTGGCTTCCAGAGATTGCTGACATTCAAAGAATAATTGTATCAGAGGTTTATTGAAGTTTCTCCAAAGGGGCCTGAAAGGATAAATTTTTGCAAGCATTTCTACCTCAATCAGGGCGACATGGTGGCACAGTGGTTAGTGCTGCTGCCTCACAGTGCCAGGGACCCGGGTTCGATTCCGGCCTCGGGGCACTGTCTGTGTGGAGTCTGCACGCTCTCCCCGTGTCTGCGTGGGTTTTCTCCGGGTGTTCCGGTTTTATTCATTCATTCATTTATGGGATGTGGGTGTCGCTAGCTGGGCCAGCATTTATTGCCCACCCCTAACTGCCCTCCATTTCGGAGGGCATTTGAGAATCAACCACATTGCTGTGGCTCTGGAGTCACTTGTAGGCCAGACCGGGTAAGGACAGCAGATTTCCTTCCCTAAAGGGCATTAAGTAAGTTTAAATAAGTTTATTTATTAGTGTCATAAGTAGGCTTACATTAACACTGCAATGAAGTTACTGTGAAAATCCCCTCGTCGCCACACTCCGGCGCCTGTTCGGGTACACTGAGGGAGAATTTAGCACGGCCAATGCACCCTAACAAGCATATCTTTCGGACTGTGGGAGGAACCCGGAGCACCCGGAGGAAACCCACGCAGACACGGGGAGAACGTGCAGACTCCGCACAGACAGTGATCCAAGCCAGAAATTGTACGCAGATTTCTGACGCTGTGAAGCAGCAGTGCTAATCACTGTGCCACGTCCTGCCCCATTAGTGAACCAGATGGGTTTTCCGACAATCGACAATGGTTTCATGGCCATCAGTAGATACTTCATTACAGATTTCTTTTATTGAATTCAAATTTCACCATCTGCCGTGGTGGGATTCGAACCCAGGTCCCCAGAACGTTATCCTTTCTCTCTGGATTACTATGGTGTCCAGTGATTAAACCGCAATACCACTGTCTCCCACAGTCCACAGATGTGTAGGTTAGGTGGATTGACCATGCTAAATTGCCCCTTAGTGTCCAAAGATGTGTGGGTTAGGTGGATTGGCCATGCTAAATTGCCCCATAGTGTCCAAAGATGTGCAGATTGGATGAATTGGCCATGCTAAATTGCCCCTTAGTGTCCAAAGATGTGCGGGTTAGGTGGATTGGCCATGCTAAATTGCCCCTTAGTTTCCAAAGATGTGCAGGTTAGGTGGATTGGCCATGCTAAATTGCCCCATAGTGTTCAAAGATGTGCAGGTTAGGGGGATTGGCCATGCTAAATTGCCCCTTAGTGTCCAAAGATGTGTAGGTTAGATGGATTGGCCATGCTAAATTGTCTCTTAATGTCCAAAGATGTGCGGGTCAGTTGGATTGGCCATGCTAATTTGTCCCTTAATGTCCAAAGATGTGCGGGTTAGATGGATTTGCAATGCTAAATTGCTCCTTAGTATTCCAAGATGTGTAGGTTAGGTGGATTGGCCATGGTAAATTGTCCCTCAGTGTCAGGGGGTTAGAACAAAGAACAAAGAAAATTACAACACAGGAACAGGCCCTTCGGCCCTCCAAGCCTGCACTGACCACGCTGCCTGACTTAGCTAAAACCCCCTACCCTTCCGGGGACCATATCCCTCTATTCCCGTCCTATTCATGTATTGGTCAAGACGCGGGGTAAATACGTGGGGTTTCAGGGATAGGGCCTGGGTGGGATTGTAGTCAGTGCAGGGGCTCAATGGGCCGAATGGCCTCTTTCGGCACAGTAGGGATTCGACTCTTCCACTCCCAAATGTTTGAATATGTGCAATTAGGGCTTCCAGTTGCTCAGGAGCCCAGGTCGCTCTGCTCCATCGTCCCTGCAACACCAACAGGACGAAACATCAAGTTCATTTGAAGGAAGAGTTTAATGAGTTTCACCATGCGAGTTCTGGCTCTGGTGCTTTAATTGAAGGTGACTGAACCGCAGTGACAGCAGTTAATTCCTGACAGCCCTCAGCCACCAGAGGCAAGTTGCTCATTTCTCTCATTCCTCACTGACTGAACAGAATGATTAAATGCAGAAATAAAAATGACCAGGGAGGCTCGTGAGCCCCGGAGAGGGGCTGGAAGGCAAGAACTGAGAGAGGGACAATGAACGAGGGGGTGGGCTGCAGCGATGGACTGGATGCAAGGTGTCTCGAGGTGATGGAGAAGCTGGAAGGGAAAGTCAGCAAAAGGCAGGCAAATACAAGTGAAGACAGAGAGATCAATGTCTTTCAGGTACAGCGTAGCCGGATGTTAGTCCATTTATAAATGCTACATCGACCCTTGACTAATTTATATTTTAATCTCACGCTTCCACAGAAACAGATATTCAGCCACTCACCATCCTGACTTGGAAATACATCGGCCGTTCCTTCAGTCGCTGGGTCAGAATCCTGGAACTCCATCCCTCACAGCACTGTGGGTGTACCTACGCAACACGGGCTGCGGTGTAGATCACCCCATCACCCTACCAAGGGCAAGTAGGGATGGGCAATCAATGCTGGCCCAACTAGTGGTTAGCACTGCTGCCTCACAGTGCCAGGGACCCGGGTTCGATTCCTGCCTTGGGTCACTGTCTGTGCGGAGTCTGCACGTTCTCCCCGTGTCTGAGTGGGTTTCCCCTGGTTTCCTCCCACAGTCCGCAAGACGTGCTGGTTAGGGTGCACTGGCCATGCTAAATTCTCCCTCAGTGTACCCGAACAGGCGCCGGAGTGTGGTAACTAGGGGATTTTCACAGTAACTTCATTGCAGTGTTAATGTAAGCCTACTTATGACACTAATAAAGAAACTTGAACCTCGTGACACCCATGTCCCATAAATCATAGAATCATAGAATCCCTACAGTGCAGAAGGAGGCCATTCAGCCCATCGAGTCTGCACCGTCAACAATGCCACTCAGGCCCGATCCCCGTAACCCCACATATTTACCCCGGTAATCCCTCTAACCTATACATCCCAGGACACCAAGCGGCCAACCCACCTAACCAGCACATCTTTGAACTGTGGGAGGAAACCGGAGCACCCGGAGGAAACCCACGCAGACACAAGGAGAACGTGCAAACTCCACATAGACAGTGACCCGTGAAATGAATAAAAATGCAAGGGGCACAAAGGAACATTTTGGCACCTCCACCTGATCCAAAGCTGTCTGTTCCTGGGGCTTATAATTCCCCAGCAAGTAGAAAAGCAGGAAAGTGGTAGCAGACATTCCAAATCACTGGGATATTGTTCCTAATTTCAGACACCGTGGGCGGGATTTTACAGCCCCACTCGTCCCAAAACTGGAAAATCCCGCCCAAGGTTAACGGACCTTTCCATTGTCTGCCCCTCGCCCGCTCTGATTCCCATGGCGGGCGGGACGATAAAGTTCCGGCCTGTGTTTTGGGATGAGTGTCTGTGGCTTGGAGAAGATATGGGATTGTTCTCCTCAGAGCAGAGACGGTTAAGGAGGGACATTAAATGGAAATAGTCTGAAGGGGTTGCCGTGGATTGGGTAAAGAGGAACTATTTCTGGTGGCAGGTGCGTCTGTAGCCAGAGGGCTTACGGATTTAAGGTAATTTGAAAGGAGGAGGATCAGTAGATGCTTTGTTAATGGAGTGAGTTGTGACTTGCTGCCCAAACGGATGGTCATGATGTGGAGATGCCGGCGTTGGACTGGGGTGGGCACAGTAAGAAGTCTCACAACACCAGGTTAAAGTCCAACAGGTTTATTTGGAATCACGAGCTTTCTCAGCGCTGCTCCTTCATCAGGTGAGTGGAGAGTTGGGTTCACAAACAGGGCATATACAGACACAAACTCAATTCCAAGATAATGGTTGGAATGTGAGTCTTCACAGGTAATCAAGTCTTAAAGATACAGACAGTGCGAGTAGAGAGAGGGTTAAGCACAGGACAGCTAGTGAGATTTTGCAAGCCCAAGCAAGTCATGGAGGTTACAGATAATGTGACATGAACCCAAGATCCCGGTTGAGGCCATCCTCATGTGTGCGGAACTTGGCTATCAGTTTCTGCTCAGCGATTCTGCGCTGTCGTGTGTCGTGAAGGCCGCCTTGAAGAAAGCTTACCTGAAGATCAGAGGCTGAATGCCCGTGACTGCTAAAGTCTTACCCGACTGGAAGTGAAACAGTTTCAAACTTTTAATAGGGAAATTGGTTAGTTTTTAAAGAACAAAGAACAAAGAACAAAGAACAGTACAGCACAGGAAACAGGCCCTTCGGCTCTCCAAGCCTGTGCCGCTCCTTGGTCCAACTAGACCAATCGTTTGTATCCCTCCATTCCCAGGCTGCTCATGTGACTATCCAGGTAAGTCTTAAACGATGTCAGCGTGCCTGCCTCCACCACCCTACTTGGCAGCGCATTCCAGGCCCCCACCACCCTCTGTGTAAAAAACGTCCCTCTGATGTCTGAGTTATACTTCGCCCCTCTCAGCTTGAGCCCGTGACCCCTCGTGATCGTCACCTCCGACCTGGGAAAAAGCTTCCCACTGTTCACCCTATCTATACCCTTCATAATCTTGTATACCTCTATTAGATCTCCCCTCATTCTCCGTCTTTCCAAGGAGAACAACCCCAGTCTACCCAATCTCTCCTCATAGCTAAGACCCTCCATACCAGGCAACATCCTGGTAAACCTTCTCTGCACTCTCTCCAATGCCTCCACGTCCTTCTGGTAGTGCGGCGATCAGAACTGGACACAGTACTCCAAATGTGGCCTAACCAGCGTTCTATACAGCTGCATCATCAGACTCCAGCTTTTATACTCTAGAGGCAAAAAGTTGCATGGTTCTGGGTAACCAGCTGAGTGAATAGGAGTACATATGGGTGCACAGTGGCACAGTGGTTAGCACTGCTGCCTCACAGCGCCAGGGACCTGGGTTCAATTCCTGGCTTGGGCCACTGTCTGTGTGCAGTTTGCACATTCTCCCCATGTCTGTGTGGGTTTCCTCCGGGTACTCCGGTTTCCTCCCACAGTCTGAAAGACGTGCTGGTTAGGTGGATTGGCCATGCTAATTTGCCCCTTAGTGTCCAAAGATCACAGAAAGAAATCATAGAATCCCTACAGTGCAGTAGGAGGCCATTCGACCCATTGAGCCTGCACTGACAGCAATCCCACCCAGGCCCTATCCCCGTAACTCCACATATTTACCCTGCTACTCCCTCTAACCTAAGCATCCTGGGACACGAAGGGGCAATTTAGCAAGGCCAATCAACCTAACCTGCACATCTTTGGACTGTGGGAGGAAACCGGAGCACCCGGAGGAAACCCACGCAGACAGTGACCTAAGCCGGGAATTGAACCCAGGTCCTTGGAGCTGTGAGACAGCAGTGCTAACCACTGTGCCATTGTGCCTCCCCCATTCTCTCCGTTTCTGCGTGGGTTTCCTCCGGGTGCTTCGGTTTCCCCCCACACCCCAAAGATGTGCGGGTTAGGTGGATTGGCCATGCTAAATTGTCCCTTAGTGTCCAAAGATGTGCGGGTTAGGTGGATTGGCCATGATAAATTGTCCCTTAGTGTCCAAAGATGTACAGGTTAGGTTGATTGGCCATGATAAATTGTCCCTTAGTGTCCAAAGATGTGCAGGTTAGATGGATTGGCCATGTTAAATTCTTCCTTAGAGTCCCAAAATATGTAGGCCAGGTGGATTGGCCATATTAAATTGCTCCTTAGTGTCAGGGTGATTTATAGGTAAATATGTGGGGTTATGGGGATAGATCCTGGGTGGGATTGTTGTTGGTGCCGACTCGATGGGCCAAATGGCTCCTTCCGTACTGTAAGGGATTCTATGATTCTGTGGACTAATTGGATAGCTGGTTCAATGAGCTAGGAAAGACATAGGGGCTGAACGGCCTCCTTTAGCACCGAATGATTCTCATAACCATTGCTGGCAGAAGCTTTCATTATCATCACCTGATGTTCCAGAACATTCTTTCCAATGTACTCTCACTAGTTGCACCCTTCCATTTGCCGTTAAGTATTTGTTTGTGTTGGCAGCTGATTCTGAGACTCAGTGACAGATCAGCATGAAAAAGAAACACCACTTCACCATCCTATCTTCAATTTAACACAGTTGGAGTCTGCACTTAATGCCGTTAATAAATCTTCAGTATCAATGGGGCTAAATTTCAGCCCAGGATTAATCTGCGCATTGACTACGGGGCTGTCAAAGCAACAGAAAAGGAGATTGTAGCAGGGGCGTCTCTGAGTGGCAGCCGAGGATATGTTAATCCAATCGTGGAACGTGCTGTGTCAACAAGCCTCAAAATAAATCATCTTGTTGAGTTTCTGGTCGAGCTTGTCAACAGACGCCTGCAACAAACACCGTTTCCTCATCTCGCTCAAAAAAGAGATAACAAGTGACATATTTGGGAGCGCTACTCTTTTTGTCTGAGGGAATATCAGAAAGTGTCATCAACATATTGCTGTCTAATGAATTATATTGACAGTTCATTTATTTACTCACACAGGGATTTCTCTCCGAGGCTAATAGGATGGCACAATTTGAATGCAAAACGAAACACATCTTCGACCAATGTCACCAGGAGGAAATCAAAGTACCTCGTCGCATTGTGTCTTGTGGGATCACACTGTGCACTGCCGACGCTGTGACAACATTTTTCTTATTCATTCATTGGGACATGGGCGTCGCTGGCTGGGCCAGCATTTATTGCCCATCGCTAGTTGCCCGAGGGCAGTTAAGAGTCAACCACATTGCTGTGGCTCTGGAGTCACATGTAGGCCAGACCGGGTAAGGATGGCAGATTTCCTTCCCTAAAGAGCATCAGTGAACTAAATGGGTTTTTCCGACAATCGACAATGGTTTCGTGGTCATCAGTAGCGTCTTAATTCCAGATTTTTTTTATTGAACTCAAATTCCACCATCTGCCGTGACGGGATTCGAACCCAGATCCCCCAGAACACTAGCTGAGTTTCCTGGACTAATAGTCCAGCGATTATACCACTAAGCCATCGCCTTCCCAGGATTAACGGCTCCTGTTGCACCAGAATGTATTTTAGCTTTGACAAAGAGTCACCTGGACTCGAAACGTCAGCTCTTTTCTCTCCTTACGGATGCTGCCAGACCTGCTGAGATTTTCCAGCGT
This sequence comes from Mustelus asterias, assembly GCF_964213995.1. Lineage (NCBI taxonomy): Eukaryota > Metazoa > Chordata > Chondrichthyes > Carcharhiniformes > Triakidae > Mustelus > Mustelus asterias. The sequence goes on from NC_135824.1 coordinate 60,713,257, forward strand.
TTTCTCTTTGGCTTCCGATTCCAGCACCCGCAGTAATTTGCTTTTATGCATTTCCCTGTGCCTAAAGCGCTTGAGATATCTGAGGAAGGCGATAGGACGTGAGATTTTATGTGTGTTACCAGAGGCTTGTTGCCCTTTGCCAAGTTCAATGTAAAAGGTAGCTCGAGAGCAGGTATTTTTGCTGATCTCCCTCTGAATAACGCCTGATATAAGCTGGGAAATAAATAGACATGCTCTCCACATAGAATCCATAGAATCCCTGCAGTGCGGAAGGGGACCATTCAGCCCATCGAGTCAGCACAGACAACAATCCCAACCAGGCCCTATCCCCGTAAATCCACCCTGTGAATCCCCCTGTCACTAAAGGGTAATTTAGCATGGCCAATCCACCTTACCCACACATCTTGGGACACTAAGGTACAATTTAGCATGGCTAATCCACCCAACCTGCGCATCTTTGGATACCAAGGGACACTTTAACATGGCCAATCCACCTAACCTACACATCTTTGGACACTGAGGGGCTATTTAGCATGGCCAATCCACCTAACCTGCACATCTTTGGACACCAAGGGACAATTTAGCATGGCCAATCCACCTAACCTGCACATCTTTGGACACCAAGGGACAATTTAGCATGGCCAATCCACCTAACCTGCACATCTTTGGACACTAAGGTGCAATTTAGCATGGCCAATCCACCGAACCTACACACCTTTGCAGTGGGAGGAAACCAGAACACCCGGAGGAAACCCATGCAGACACGGGGAGAATGTGCAAACTCCACACAGACAGTGACCGAAGGCTTTAGTGTCCAAAGATGTGTAGGTTAGGGGGTTTAGCCTTGGTAAATGCATGGGGTTAAGGGGATAGGGCCTGGGTGGAGTGCCCTGTTGGAGAGTCAGTGCTAACTTGATGGGCCGAATGGCCTCCTTCTGCACTGTCGGGATTTTATGGCTCCACGGTGGTGAATCAGGAAGGGCTGGAGGGCTGTGTGTTGTGAGATGGCCCTTCACTCAAACCCAGGGAGACGAAGGAATTAATTGGAATCTAATTAATGTAATGCCGTCATCGCAATCCATTGAGTTGATCTATCAACAGGTTTGATCCTTGTTGGGCTAAAAGAATTGTAGCTATGCAAATAAGTCATCGCTCTGACATTTGGGACAGGCTGAGTTATCGTTTAATCAAGAATATTTGTTTCATTGCCTGAATGGGAAATAAACTTGGCAACTAGCAAGTACCAGAATAATCGCTGCCACTGGTACACAATGGCACAAGCCATGCATAAGTTACCATGATATAAATATGAAACCCTCATTTGCCCGGATCCGCAGTTCTCTTTACGGGATGTTGAACATTGTAATAATGAAAGGCTGATGTAAAGAGAGAGAGAGAGAGACTTGTTTATCCACCAAGCGGAGAGAGAGGTTTCTCAGCTCCAGCTCCGGGCACTTGGCGGCTGCGTATTTTTTTTCTCCGTGGGGAACTTAGATGTTGTTTCCAGTGAGTCTTAGGGCCGGAGTTTTACCGCCCCGCCCGCCACGGGAATCGGAGCGGGCGAGGGGCGGAGCGTGGAAAGATCCGTTGACCGCGGGCGGGATTTTACGGTTTCGGGACGAGCGAGGGCGTAAAATCCAACCCCAGAAGTGGTTGCATTTATGTAGCACCTCATCACGTCTCTGGATGAAGCACTTCAACCGCGATAGTCTGATTGGATTAGCCATTCCGTTAGCAGAGGAGCGGTCGATTTGCACATGAACAAATCTCACAATAAGCAACATTATTCCGTATCCTCTCCTTTCCTTCTCCCCTTGTACTCTATGAACGGTATGCTTTGTCTATATAGGCACAGTAAGAAGTCTCACAACACCAGGTTAAAGTCCAACAGGTTTATTTGGTAGCACGAGCTTTCGGAGCACTGCTCCTTCATCAGGTGAGTGCAAGATTTGGTTCACAAACAGAGCTTATATTCGCATTCCAACCATTATCTTGTAATTGAGTTTGTGTCTATCTATGCCCTGTTTGTGAACCGAATCTTGCACTCACCTGATGAAGGAGCGGCGCTCCGAAAGCTCGTGCTAACAAATAAACCTGTTGGACTTTAATCTGGTGTTGTGAAACTACTTACTGTGCCCATCCCAGTCCAACGCCGGCAACTACACATCTTGTCTGTATAGCGCGCAAGGAACAATACATTTCACTGTATCCCAATACATGTAATAATAATAAATCAAATCAAAATTTGGCAGCATTCCTACCTCTGAGGCAGGAAATGTCATGGTGGTTAGCACTGTTACCTCACAGCGCCAAGAACCCGGGTTCAATTCCAGCCTCGGGTATAGTAAGATTTATTTATTAGTCACAAGTGAGACTTACATTAACACTGCAATGAAGTTACTGTGAAATTCCCCTAGTCACCACACACTGGCACCTGTTTGGGTCAATGCACCCTAACCAGCACATCTTTCAGGCTGTGGGAGGAAACCGGAGCACCCGGAGGAAAGAGCGAGAGAGAGAGAGAAAGAGACATGCATTATTCTAGAGCCTCTCTATGAACAGTATGCTTTGTCTGTATAGCGCGCAAGAAACAATACTTCCACTGTATCCCAATATATGTGACGATAATTAATCAAATCAATCTTTCGGACTGTGGGAAGAAACTGGGGCGCCCGGAGGAAACCGGGGAGAACGTGCAGACCCAAGCTGGGAATCGAAACCAAGTCCCTGGCGCTGTGAGACTGCAGTGCTAACCACTGTGCCACCGTGCTACCCTAAAGGGAGAGAAAGAGAGAGAGATAAAGAGATGTGCATTATTCTGGAGCCTCTCACATCCTCAGCACATCCAATAATGTCTTGTAGCCAAGGAAACGACACATAAATATAAAAAGATAAAAAATGCTGTAAGCACTCTGTAGGTTGGGCAGAATCTAGAGAGAGAGAAGCAGAGTTCATATAACTCTTTATCTGAGTTTTGTCAAAGTGCATTCACTATTATTGTTGAGGCTGATTCAGCCAAATTGCCCAGGCCACAGTCCTACCCATTAGCAAGATGGTATTGGTTGTGTTAGGGACCAGTTATGAAGGTAGCCTGGACCCTGACATTTTTAATTTTGGCATCAGTGCGAGCATAAGATGTTTCACTCCAGGTGTGGCCCTATTGACCTTCCAGGAAGTTTTTATTAAAACAAACTTTATTTAAGAATACAGTTCGAATTTCACAAAAATAACTTTTATCAAGCTCTTGGAGCTAAAGGGATGGAGGGATATGGGAGGAAGGGTGGATCAGGATATTGAATTTGATGATCAGCCATGATCAAAATGAATGGCGGAGCAGGCTCGAAGGGCCGAATGGCCTCCTCCTGCTTCTAGTTTCAATGTTTCAATGTAATTAAAATACTTAAACATGACAAAGTATAATTCTCAACAGCTATCTATCAGTGTTAGTTCCAATGTAAGCAATATCCCTGTAGACATAAATCCCACTTCAGAACCAATTAATACTCAAAACTGATATACTCAAGTGGATGCCTAGTTCCCAGCCTTTCAACCCCTCCGGATAGTTACAGATAGACACCTGCCTTCTGACTCCCACACAGTACCTTCCAGAGAAAGATCTACCTTCAAGCAGCAGAATTTTAGAGAAAGAGACCAAGTTTCTGGCAGAGACCAGTCTCCAGGCTTCAGAGAGAGAAAAAGAGCTATCTTCTCTCTGTAGCTTCCAAGCAGCACCTGAACTGGGTTTCCCTCTGTGAGCCTAGCCCCGCCCAGTCACATGACTGTTCTGGTCAAAACCTAATCAAGCCCCACTCTGAAAAACCCCAGGGGAAAACACTAAAAAAAAACCCTGCATTAGTCCAGATTAAAACAAACATTCCAGCAATTAAGATCAATTATATTGCTGCAGTAACAACGGAAGCTGTTGTGTACAAGACAAAACAGCATCGATAATAAAACAAACTGATGAAGAAAAGTCCTGTGCAAGAAACATGACCCAAATACATTTCTTAAGGGCACAGTATCGTCAGAGTTGGGAGATATATTTTGATGATAGAGCGCCCTTGCTGTCCAATCATTTTCATGAGTCACTTTATGCTCATCCGAGATTCCAGATGTGCCATTGGTTTAATGGCACCTCAGCGCAAACTCCCCCAGCGCTGCACTGGCAGTGCCAGCCTTGATGATGTGCTTTAGCTGTGGGTGGCGAACGTGAACCCAGCACTCAGATTTGCCACCCACCGAGTCGCAACTGCTCCACGCAGTGAGAACAGAAATGACAAAAAAGAACCCCGCGATAAATTATTCCAATAAAAATTAATTAAAATGTAGCGGCAGGTGGAGGGATTTAGATCACCAGTTTGGATCATTAAACTCCAATTTGGATCAGCGCAAGGCAGGTTTCAACTTACTTTGCATTCAGTAATTAAAGAGAAGTGGAGAACACTCTCGGCTGTTTTTATAATGAAAAATTCCGCATAAGCAAACCAGAATAATTAGCTTTGAACTGAGACTGCTGCAAGGTGAACTCTTTCCGAGAATAGAATCATAAAATCCCTACAGTGCAGAAGAGGCCATTCGGCCCATCGATTCTGCTTCGACTCTCTGTCGGATCATCTTCGCTAGGCCCTCTCCCCCGCCCTATCCCTGTAACCCTACACGTTTACCATGGCTAATCCTATTTAATCCGCACATTTTTGGTCACTAAGGGACAATTTAGCATGGCCAATTCACCTAACCTACACATCTTTGGACACTAAGGGGCAATTTAGCATGGCCAATCCACCTAACCTATACATCTTTGGACACTAAGGGGCAATTTAGCATGGCCAATCCACCTAACCTATACATCTTTGGACACTAAGGGGTAATTTTGCATGGCCAATTCACCTAACCAGCACATCTTTGGACACTAAGGGGCAAGTTAGCACGGCTAATCCACCTAACCTGCACATCTTTGGAGTGTGGGAGGAAACCGGAGCATCCGGAGGTAATCCACGCAGACACGGGGAGTGGTCTGAGGCCGGAATTGAACCCGGGTCCCTGGTGCTGTGAGGCAGCAGTGTGAACCACCCGAATCTTTAATACAATGCATTGAAGAAGCTTTTTGAGCTGAGCAAGTGTCCTGTCTGACATGAATTGTCCAGACCAGAGATACCCCAGCTCCCAGCTCTGAATACTTGTTATATTATCTGATCTGAACTGGTTTGATGGTTGGGTTCCAGCAGGAAGGATGAACATTGGTGCCTCCAACACGCATCAGTGTCTGTGCAGACATCGGCTTCTGGTGATTGATCCACTGACCTTCAGCCTAACACATGAAGTCCACGTGTGGCTGTTGCTCAGTTGCTCCATTATTGTTTAATACAATGGGCGGCACGGCGGTGGCACAGTGGTTAGCACCGCTGCCTCACAGAGCCAGGGGCCCGGGTTCGATTCCGGCCTCTGGTGTCTGCTTGGGTTTCCTCCAGGTGCTCCGGTTTCCACCCACAGACCAAATATGTGCAGGTTAGATGGATTGGCCGTGCTAAATTGCCCCTTAGTGTCCAAAGATGTGCAGGTTTGGTGGATTGGCCATGCTAAATTGCCCCTTAGTGTCCAAAGATGTGCAGGTTAGGGGGATTGGCCATGCTAAATTGCCCCTTAGTGTCCAAAGATGTGCAGGTTAGGGGGATTGGCCATGCTAAATTGCCCCTTAGTGTCCAAAGATGTGCAGGTTAGGTGGATTGGCCATGCTAAACTGCCTCTTAATGCCCCAAAATGTGTAGGTTAGGAGGATTGGCCATGCTAAATTGCCTCACAATGTCCAAAGGTGTACAGAATCGGCGGATTGGCCATGCTAAAATGCCCCTTTGTGTCCAAAGATGTGCGGGTTATGTGGATTGGCCATGCTAAATTGCCCCTTAGTGTCCAAAGATGTGCAGTTTAGGGGATTTAGCCATGTTTGGAGTTACGAGGATATGGCCTGGATACGATGCTCTTTTGGATAGTCGGTGTAGACCCAATGGGTTGAATGGCCTCCTTCTGTGCTGTGGAGATTCTATAATTCAGAGAGGGAGAGAGAGAGAGAGAGAGAGGAACCCCAAGCTCCTTTCTCTAAGGTATATATTGATCAAGTATTCTGTTTGAATAAAGTCGGTGCCACACACTCACCAGCTGCTATGTTCACGCTTTCCCTTGGAGAGCACTGTAAAAGGTAGGACAGCGAAGAACAGTCGTCTTTGTCGTGGCTGACCGACAGGTGACCAAAAACCCGAGGGTAAAAGAAGCCAAAACACTTCAAAAACGGCTTCAGTCAGCTTTCCATCAAAGTTCCTGGGATCACAGCAGATGCTGACCCACAGGTACAGAGAGCAGAGAGCCGGTCAAAATAAATATTTCCAGATATCCTGACCCAGGATTTTCCCGAGGTGAGCTGGCAACCTCTCTCCCTTCTCCATTTCCAACGATATCTAATCAGACTCGCTCTCCAAAGCCCTTGAGACTTTCAAAGCTTCAATCATATTGCTCTAAGCTCTCCTCAGCACACTCTAGACTGAACCATTTTCATTTCTACACAAACCTTCTTGCTCCTTTCTTCAACGAGGCCCTCAAATTCCACCAAATTTAATCTATTTTCAAATAAAATCCCTCTGCGCTAAATTGGGTGTTTTATTAATAATGGATGTCGATACAAAGTTTGAATATGATATAGTTAGGGGCCATCTGTAATTGTCAGGTTTAACGCAGGGGCAGATTCAATCCTTTCATTCCCCGACCGCACAGTCACTGCTCATGAAGCACTCCAAAAAATATTGGCTGAATAGAAATTTCTTCCCGAGGTCCCCCCTTACGTATCCGATTCTCTCTTTTCTCTCGCCATCTTTGGTTGTTCCTTCCGGTTGATTTCTCCCCTTCGCGGTTTCGCCCACTCTTAAACCATTTCTAATTTTCCCGACTTCACACTTTATCCTCAGTTGTTGCCAGTGCGTGGCTGCCTCGCTCATCCAGTCCAATTTCCTCCTCTGTTCGTCATCCTTTCTCTTCTGTTTTGGCGGGTAATCGGCAGAATAATCCTCGTCCGTGGCTCGCAACGCATCCATTCGCGGTTAGTCAGGTAATGAAGCAATTTGTATGCAGCTAGGCCTGGACATCATCCAGGCTTGATGTGGAGATGCCGGCGTTGGACTGGGGTAAACACAGTAAGAAGTCTCATAACACCAGGTTAAAGTCCAACAGGTTTATTTGGTAGCAAAAGCCACTAGCTTTCGGAACGCTGCCCCTTCATCAGGTGAGTGGGATTTCAGTTCACAAACAGGGCATATAAAGACACAAACTCATTTTACAAAATAGTTGGAATGCGAGTCTTTACAAGTAATCAAGTCTTAAAGGTACAGACAATGTGAGTGGAGAGAGGGTTAAGCACAGGTTAAAGAGATGTGTATTGTCTCCAGCCAGGACAGTTAGTGAGATTTTGCAAGCCCAGGCAAGTCATGGGGGTTACAGATAGTGTGACATGAACCCAGATCCCGGTTTAGGCCGTCCTCATGTGTGCAGAACTTGGCTATCAGTTTCTGCTCAAGCGATTCTGCGTTGTGTGTCGTGAAGGCCGCCTTGGAGAACGTTTACCCGAAGATCAGAGACCGAATGCCCGTGATCGCTGAAGTGTTCCCCAACAGGAAGAGAACACTCTTGCCTGGTGATTGTCGAGCGGTGTTCATTCATCCGTTGTCGTAGCGTCTGCATGGTCTCCCCAATGTACCATGCCTCGGGACATCCTTTCCTCTGATCTTCGGATAACCATAGAATCCTACAGTGCAGAAGGAGGCTATTCAGCCCATCGAGTCTGCACCAACCACAATCCCAGCCAGGCCCTATCCCTCTAACCCCATGCATTTACCCTAACTAGTCCCCCTGACACTAAGAGGCAATTTAGCATGGCCAATCGACCTAACCCGCACATCTTTGGACTGTGAGAGGAAACCGGAGCACCCGGAGGAAACCCACGCAGACACGCGGAGAACGTGCAAACTCCGCACAGACAGTGACCCGAGCGGGAATTGAACCCGGGTCCCTGATCCCACACGCCCATTTCATGGTTGAAAAGCCAAAGGCATTGGTAATGGGAGGAGTAAGGGATATGTCTAGATGAGGTGTGAATGGCAGGGTGAGAGGCAGCTACCCAAATGCAAAGAAAAGGGATTAAGGGAGGAGCGGTATGGTGGGTGGTATAGTAGTTAGCACTGCTGCCTCAGAGCTCCAGGGACCCGGGTTCGATTCCTGATTTGGGTCACTGTCTGTGCGGAGTCTGCACATTCTCCCCATGTCTGCGTGGGTTTCCTCCGGGTGCTCCGGTTTCCTCCCACAGTCCGAAAGACATGCCAGTTAGGTGCTAAATTCTCCCTCAGTGTAACCGGAACAGGCGCCGGAGTGTGGCAACTGGGGGATTTTCACAGTAACTTCATTGCAGTGTTAATGTAAGCCTTACTTGTGACATAAGTAAATAAAAATAAATAAATAAACCAGACAAGCAAAAGAACACACGAAATAAAATGGGGGGACGAGGTTATGATGTTAAATTCTGTGTCCAGAATGTGCGGAGTGGAGAGACACAGCCAGAACCCTTTTGGATTTGAAGGGCTTTTCTCAAGGTTCGCGGTTAAACAAAACTTATAAACCAGCTAAATCTCAGTGTGCTTTATAAATCTGCAGGGATGACTACTGGGCCGCGACTGTGAAGTTTGTAAAAAATCATGGAAATGTTGGAGCAAATGCAATTGGATTGGTTACAGGAGCTGCAATGTGGTTCGAACCCACGAGTTTCTGATGCAGAGGGAGGGCTGCTATCAAACTGATCCTTCGGAGAAATCTTCTCTCCCTCATATCGTGAAATAAAACCTCTTCAAGCAAACACTACCTCCCCGTACGCCCTCGGTATGTGCTTGCAAAACATAATGAAGGCATTGCTGCACACTTTGATATTCTACAGCGCTGCTCCATGGCTGGGTTGCTAAGTAACAAGCTTCACGGATTAAACGTAGCCGATACAGCCGGAATTCTGCAGCCGAGGTCGGCCACCCTCCGATGGGATCTTGCTGTGCGCAAATGCACCACTTTCCCTCGGCGTGGCAATGGTGACGACGCCTCAAACTCACTTTATTGGCAGCTGGGTCCTTTTGGGAGGTCCTGAGGTCACGGAAGGTGCTATATGAATGCGGGTTTTTTTTGTTTTCACGGAGGACCACAAGAAATAGCGGCAGTGATGCCACGGTGACCTCACAGCGCCAGGGACCCGGGGTTCGATTCCCGGCTCGGGTCACTGTCTGTGTGAAGTTAGCACATTCTCCCCGTGTCTGCGTGGGTTTCCTCCGGGTGCTCCGGTTTCCTCCCACAGTCCAAAGATGTGCGGGTTAGGTTGATTGGCCATGCTAAATTGACCCTGGTGTCAGGGGGATCAGTAGGGTAAATATGGGGGGTTATGGGGATAGGGTCTGGGTGGGATTGTATATCGGTGCAGACTCGATGGGCCGAATGGCCTCCTTCTGCACTGTGGGGATTCCATGATTCTGTGACCTAAGGGGAGGGTGACTGAAGGAGGGGCGAAGGGCAGGGGGATTTGTGGGGGCCTATCGGAGGTGAGGAGGGAGGGGGTGAGTTTCTTTTTATTCATTCGTGGGACATGGGCGTCGCTGGCTGGGCCAGCATTTATTGCCCATCCCTAGTTGCCCTTGGTGGGCAGTTGAAAGTCAACCACATTGCTGTGGCTCTGGAGTCACATGTAGGTCAGACCGGGTAAGGACGGCAGATTTCCTTCCCTAAAGGACATTAGTGAACCAGATGGGTTTTTCCGACAATGGTTTCATGGTCATCAGCAGATTCTTAATTCCAGATATTTTTTTGTTGAATTCAAATTCCACCAACTGCCGTGGCGGGATTCGAACCCGGGTCCCCGGAATATTAGCTGAGTGTCTGGATTAATAGTCTGGTAATGATAGCACTAGGCCATCGCCTCCCTGGATTTAAGGAGATTCTTTCAGAGTTTATGGGCGGAATTTCCCGCTACGGGAATCCTGCCCACCACGGGAATCATAGGCAGGTGGGGTGGGGAAGGGGGTGGGGGGCGGTGGGGCGGGGACCATGCAAAGATCCGTTGACCTCGGACGGGATTTTCCAGTTTTGTGGCGAGTGCAGCTGGAAAATCCCACCCTAAGTGACTGACAGGTGAAACCTGATAACTTATGGTGAAATCCAATTCAGGGTGTGGGGGGTGGGTTGGGGGGGGTGGGTAGGCATCAGGTGGGTACAATGGGTAGATCAGCAAAGAGCCTGGCCTGGCCATTTTCATGACCACTGTCGTGAAGTTAGTGTTTGTAAATTTATTTTAAAAACTTGTGATGCCGAGAGAGTTAAAAGAGATGCAGATACAAATGCAGTACACAGAGAACACAGAGTGAAACATTTTTTTTGCGAGCCGAGGCAGTGATGCTACCAAGACGACAGGTTTAATCTAAATTTTGACCAATCAATTAAAAATAGGCATATGAATAGCAGCAGCCTATCGGATTTGAATTTGATGTTTTGATAACCTGTAAAGGAATCCATTCGTGCAAATTTTGGTCTGTCATCAGGGGGATACAACCAGCTCCCAGCTCCAGAGAAAGGCCGGAAGACCACCTGTGAGCGACCACCACAGATCACAGCTCTCTGAGAGAGAGAAAGACACAGATAGCAACTGTCCTCTGGCAGTGTAACAGCCACATTTGTGTCTTAAAAGAAAGCGTGATCTCAATCGTAAAGGTGCCAACAGAATATAGTGAAAATTGAAGAACTCAGCAAAGAAGAAAGAACATTCCAGAAGATGACAAATCATAGAATCACAGAATACCACAGTGCAGAAGAGGCCCTTTGGCCCATCGAGTCTGCACCGATGCATGAAATCCCCTAACCTACCCACCTAATCCCACTTGCCAGCACTTGGCCCATATCCCTGAATGTTATGGCGTGCCAAGTATTCATCCAGGTACTTTTTAAAGGATGTGAGGCATCCCACCTCCACCACCCTCCCAGGCAGCGTATTCCAGATCGTCAGAACCCTCTGGGCAAAAAGGTTTTCCTTCACATCCCCCCTAAACCTCCTAACCCCTCACTTTTAACTTGTGTCTCCTCGTAACTGGTCCTTCAACTAAGGGAAACAGCTGCTCCTTATCCACTCTGTCCATGCCCCTCATAATCCTTTACATCTCGATCAGGTCGCCCCTCAGTCTTCTCTGCTCCAGAGAAAACAACCCAAGCCTATCCAACCTCTCTTTATAACTGAAACGCTCCATCCCAGGCAGCATCCTGGTGAATCTCCTCTGCACCCCCTCCAGTGCAATCACACCCTTCCTATAATGTGAGGACCAGAACTGTACAAAATACTCCAGCTGTGGCCTCACCACAGTTCTACACAACTCCAACATGACCCCTCTTTTGTAATCTATACCCCGCTTGATAAAGGCGAGCATGCCATATACCTTTTTCACCACCCTATTAAGCTGCCTTTCCGCCTTCAGAGATCTATGGACAAACATCTTTGCGGCTGGGATGGAATAATCACAAACTCATTCCGCATGTAGGATCTCAGAGTTGAGGAGTATTCCCTCTTGTGTATCCAGCCTGGATTAAAGAGCCAGGGTCTCAAAGACCTCATTTGTTGGCCAATGTTGTCCCCCCTCCTCTCCTGGCTCATCTCTCTCATCCTGGTTGCTTGGTGTGAAGGACTTAATGCAAGGTAAGTCCATTCAAAAGTCTGACAGCAGCAGGGAAGAAGCTGTTCTTGAGTCGGTTGGTACGTGACCTCAGACTTTTATGGCCAAGGTCATCGAGGTCTGAGCCATGGCTCAGTGAGTAACATTCCTCCCTGTGGCAAGTGCTGCTTCAGGCAACAGAGCGCAAGTTAATACTGACACTCCCAATGCAGCAGTGAGGGAGTGCCGCGCTGTTGGAGGGCCATTGCTGAGGGAGTGCTGCACTGTTGGAGGGTCACTGCTGAGGGAGTGCCGCACTGTCAGAGGGTCAGTGCTGAGAGAGTGCTACACTGTTGGAGGGTCAGTGCAGAGGGAGTGCTGCAGTGTTGGAGGGTCATTGCTGAGTGAGTGCCGCACTGTCAGAGGGTCAGTGCTGAGGGAGTGCCGCACTGTCAGAGGGTCAGTACTGAGGGAGTGCCGCACTGTCAGAGGGTCAGTGCTGAGGGAGTGCTGCACTGTTGGAGGGTCACTGCTGAGGGAGTGCCGCACTGTCAGAGGGTCAGTGCTGAGAGAGTGCTACACTGTTGGAGGGTCAGTGCAGAGGGAGTGCTGCAGTGTTGGAGGGTCATTGCTGAGTGAGTGCCGCACTGTCAGAGGGTCAGTGCTGAGGGAGTGCCGCACTGTCAGAGGGTCAGTACTGAGGGAGTGCCGCACTGTCAGAGGGTCAGTACTGAGGGAGTGCTGCACTGTTGGAGGGTCAGTGCTGAGGGAGTGCCGCACTGTCAGAGGGTCAGTGCTGAGGGAGTGCTGCACTGTCAGAGGGTCAGTGCTGAGGGAGTGCTGCACTGTCAGAGGGTCAGTGCTGAGGGAGTGCTGCACTGTCAGAGGGTCAGTGCTGAGGGAGTGCTGCACTGTTAGAGGGTCGTTGCTGAGGGAATGCTGCACTGTTGGAGGGTCAGTGCTGAGGGAGAGCTGCACTGTTGGAGGGTCAGTGCTGAGGGAGTGCTGCACTGTCAGAGGGTCAGTGCTGAGGGAGTGCCGCACTGTCAGAGGGATAGTACTGAGGGAATGCTGAGGGAGTGCCGCACAGTCAGAGGGTCAGGACTAAGGGAGTGCCGCACTGTCAGAGGGTCAGTACTGAGGGAGTGCTGCAGTGTCAGAGGATCAGTGCTGAGGGAGTGCTGCACTGTCAGAGGGTCAGTGCTGAGGAAGTGCCGCACAGTCAGAGGGCCAGGACTGAGGGAGTGCCGCACCGTGAGAGGGTCAGTGCTGAGGGAGTGCCGCACTGTCAGAGGGTCAGTGCTGAGGGAGTGCTGCACTGTGAGAGGGTCAGTGCTGAGGGAGTGCCGCACTGTCAGAGGGTCAGTGCTGAGGGAGTGCGGCACTGTCAGAGGGTCAGTGCTGAGGGAGTGCGGCACTGTCAGAGGGTCAGTGCTGAGGGTGTGCTGCACTGTGAGAGTGTCAGTACTGAGGGAGTGCCGCACTCTCAGCGGGTCAGTACTGAGGGAGTGCCGCACTGTCAGAGGGTCAGTACTGAGGGAGTGCCGCACTGTCAGAGGGTCAGTGCTGAGGGAGTGCCGCACTGTCAGAGGGTCAGTACTGAGGGAGTGCCGCACTGTCAGAGGGTCAGTGCTGAGGGAGTGCCGCACTGTCAGAGGGTCAGTGCTGAGGGAGTGCCGCACTGTCAGAGGGTCAGTGCTGAGGGAGTGCCGCACTGTCAGAGGGACAGTACTGAGGGAGTGCCGCACTGTCAGAGGGTCAGTACTGAGGGAGTGCTGCACTGTCAGAGGGACAGTACTGAGGGAGTGCCGCACTGTCAGAGGGTCAGTACTGAGGGAGTGCCGCACTGTCAGAGGGTCAGTACTGAGGGAGTGCCGCACTGTCAGAGGGTCAGTACTGAGGGAGTGCCGCACTGTCAGAGGGTCAGTACTGAGGGAGTGCCGCAGTGTTGGAGATTAAGTCTATCAGATGAGAGGTTAAGTCAAGGCAATGTCTGGTCTCTTAAATGGACATAAAAAATCCTGTGGTGCTGTTCAAAGATAACAGGAGACATCCTCCGTCTCCTGCTCAATATTTATCTCAACCGAGATCACAGAAAGAGGAAGCAGAGAGTATCTGGTCATTATGACGGGAACTCGCTGCACACAAATTTGCTGCCACATTTCTCTGTTGTATGTCGCCATGTACTTTGCATCAATATTCACCAAAGAGAAGGACTTGGTGGATGATGAGTCTAGGAAAGGATGTGTAGATAGTTTGAGTCATGTTGAGATCAAAAAGGAGGAGATATTGTGGTTCTTGAGAAACATTAAGGTGGACAAGTCCCCAGGGCCTGATGGGATACACCCCAGAATACTGAGAGAGGCAAGGGAGGAAATTGCTGGGGCCTTGAGAGAAATCTTTGTATCCTCACTGGCTACAGAGGAGGTAAACACAGTAAGAAGTCTCACAAAACCAGGTTAAAGTCCAACAGGTTTATTTGGTAGCAAACGCCACTAGCTTTCGGATCACGGTCACGGGCATTCGGCCTCTGATCTTCGGGTGGGCATTCTCCCAAGGCGGCCTTCACGACACACGACGGCGCAAAGTCGCTGAGCAGAAACTGACAGCCAAGTTCTGCACACATGAGGACGGCCTCAACCGGGATATTGGGTTCATGTCACACTATCTGTAACCCCCACAGCTTGCCTGGGCTTGCAAAATCTCACTGGCTGTCCTGTCTGGAGACAATACATATCTCTTTAACCTGACTTAATGCTCTCTCCACTCACATTGTTTGTACCTTTAAGACTTGATTAGTTGTAAGGATTCGCATTCCAACCATTATTCTGTAAATTGAGTTTGTGTCTTTATCTGCCCTGTTTGTGAACAGAACTCCCACTCACCTGAAGAAGGAGCAGCGCTCCGAAAGCTTGTGTGGCATTTGCTACCAAATAAACTTGTTGGACTTTAACCTGGTGTTGTTAAACTTCTTACTCAGTCATGGAAGACAGAGGGTGGCAGTGGAAGGGTGCGTTTCTGAATGGAGGGCTGTGACAAGTGGTGTTCCTCACGGACCACTGCTGGGACCTTTGCTGTTTGTAATATATATAAATGATTTGGAGGAAAATGTAACTGGATTGATTAGTAAGTTTGTGGATGACACAAAGGTTGGTGGATTTGGGGATAGCGATGAGGACCATCAGAGGATACAGCAGGATATAGATCAGTTGGAGACTTGGGCGGAGAGATGGCAGATGGAGTTTAATCCGGACAAATGTGAGGTAATGCATTTTGGAAGGTCTGATACAGATAGGAAATACACAGTAAATGGCAGAACCCTTAAGAGTATTGATAGGCAGAGGGATCTGGGTGTACAGGTACACAGGTCACTGAAAGTGGCAATGCAGGTGGAGAAGGAAGTCAAGAAGGCATACGGCATGCTTGCCTTCATTGGCCGGGGCACTGAGTTTAAAAATTGGCAAGCCAGGTTGCAGCTTTATAGAACCTTAGTTAGGCCGCACTTGGAATTTAGTGTCCAATTCTGGCTGCCACACTACCAGAAGGATGTGGAGGCTTTGGAGAGGGTACAGAAAAGATTTACCAGGATGTTGCCTGGTATGGAGGGCATTAGCTATGAGGAGAGGTTGGAGAAACTTAGTTTGTTCTCACTGGAACGACGGAGGTTGAGGGGCGACCTGTTAGAAGTCTACAGGATTATGAGAGGCATGGACAGAGTGGATAGTCAGAAGCTTTTTCCCAGGGTGGAAGAGTCAATTACTAGGGGGGGCAGGTTTAAGGTGCGAGGGGCAAGGTTTAAAGGAGATGTACGAGGCAGATTTTTTACACAGAGAGTAGTGGGTGCCTGGAACTCGTTGCCGGGGGAGGTAGTGGAAGCGGATACGGTAGTGACTTTTAAGGGGCATCTGGACAAATACATAAATAGGATGGGAATAGAGGGATATGGTCCCCGGAAGGGTAGGGGGTTTTAGTTCAGTCGGGGCAGCATGGTCGGTGCAGGCTTGGAGGGCCGAAGGGCCTGTTCCTGGGCTGTAATTTTCTTTGTTCTTTGACCGCGTTGAAGGGAGGTCCCATGATCGTGGAGGGCAGAAATGCAGAGTTTTATACAATTCTTTATCTCTGCACAGATTGGGAATTAAACCCAGAAGCTTTCAGTTCCGATGCCTCAGTGTTACAGTACGCGGAGCCAATACTGAATCAGGAAATCAAATTGTTTTATCAAACTGATTTAAAAAAACTTCGATAAAACACCTCATTCCCAAATTGCCTCCAATTACAGCTATTACCCAAAGCACACACACACTCACACTCACACACTCACTCACTCACACTCACTCACACACACTCACACACTCACTCACTCACACTCACTCACTCACCCACACTCACTCACCCACACTCACTCACCCACACTCACTCACACTCACTCACACACTCACTCACACTCACTCACACTCACTCACACCACACACTCACTCACACACACTCACTCACACATTCACTCACACACTCACACACACACACACACACACACACTCACTCACTCACTCACACACTCACACACACACACACACACACACACACACTCACATACACACAATCGATGCCCATGTCCCACGAATGAATACATAGACACAGTGATTTCCTGTATGGTTTGCTGCTGCACACTTTCCACCACCGTGCTGGGAATGAGTTAATAAACCCTCCAACTGAGTCCTAATTTGATGTCAATTATCCAGTAGAAGTCACTGATATAAAGGGGCCACAGGTGGCACTGGGCTGTTGGTGGAGAATTGTTTGTGGATCAAAGAAATAAAGGCGGTTTCTGAGGAAAGAGAACTCATGTCTCTTTTCCTGAGCTGCAAACTCGGGGCTCAAACATACCGTGCCCTCACCCTTCACCTGGACATGCCTTGGCGCGCCTTGTTACCGTGCGGTGGCGGAGGTCCCCAATGGGGGGGGGTCCCTCGATGGAGGGATCCTCTCCCACTACATCGAGCAGCTGGGGTGGAGGGTGTGGCACGGAGCTGCCCCATACAATCGTCGATGACGCTGGTTCACGGGCTCCCAAGAAACCTTATTGCTGTCTTGTGGAGTCCGTGGAATCTGTTAATAATTTTAGGCTACACTCCCCTTCTTTGTTATTTGAAAAATCTTTTTGTTACAGTTTTGTTTGCACTTCAGTTCCACGCTCCTGATCTTCGGGCACCCGGTGCTGAAGGGAGGGGGGGGGATGGGAGAACCTCCTCATGGACCTGCTCCTGAATCCTGGCCAAATGCGCTCTGGACATGTCCAGAAAACGGGCGACTCTGACCTGAGTGTTTGCCCAACTAGTTCGGCGCCATCTGTCAGGAGAGGAAACTTGCCGTTCTTCCTGGACGTGACTTCAGACCCCACAATAATCTGGCCAACTCTTCAATATCCCCGCGGGCTATTCCCTTTGGTTAAACCCAAAATCTACAAAGAGCAATTCAAGCAGGTGGCATAGAATCGCCACCACTGCCACCTTGGCAAGGCAACTCAAAGATGATTGATTTTTAAAAAATTCATTCATGGGATGTGGGCATCGCTGGCTGGGCCAGCATTAATTGCCCATCCCTAACTGCCCTCCATTTCAGAGGGCAGTTGAGAGTCAACCACATTGCTGTGGCTCTGGAGTCACATATAGATCAGACTGGGTAAGGATGGCAGATTTCCTTCCCTAAAGGACATTAGTGAACCAGATGGGTTTTTCCAACAATGGTTTCATGGTCATCAGTAGATGTTTGGGACGCGATCTTACTTGTCGATCCCATGCTCCCACTGCAGCAAGCTTGGAGAATTTGGCGGCAAGCCAAATCTCTGTTCACTGAGGCCAGGGGATGGGAAAATCCAGCCGGCATGAACGGTGGTAAGATTCCAGCCTTGACCCCAGATGCCGAATTCAAATTTCACCCTTTGCCGTGGCGGGATTCGAAACCTGGTCTCCAGATCTTGCACTAGGTCTATGGACTACTAGTCATAGAATCATTCAGTGCAGTAGGAGGCCATTCGGCCCATCGAGTCTGCACCGACCACAATCCCACCCAGGCCCCATCCCCATACGTTTTCCCCAACTAGTTCCCCTGACACTAAGGGGCAATTTAGCATGGCCAATCCACCTAACCTGCACATCTTTGGACACTAAGGGGCAATTTAGCATTGCCAATCCCCCTAACCTGCACATCTTTGGACAGGAAGGGGCAATTTAGCATGGCCAATCCACCTAACCCGCACATCTTTGGACACTAAGGGGCAATTTGGCATGGCCAATCCACCTAACCTACACATCTTTGGACACTAAGGGGCAATTTAGCATGGGCAATCCACGTAACTGCACATCTTTAGACACTAAGGGGCAATTTAGCATGGCCAATCCACCTAACCTACACACCTTTGGACACAAAGAGGCAATTTAACATGGCAAATCCACCTAACCTGTGCACCTTTGAACTGTGGGAGGAAACCGGAGTGCCCAGAGGAAACCCACACAGACACGGGGAGAATGTGCAGACTCGACACAGACAGTGATCCAAGCCGGGAATCAAACTCGGGTCCCTGTCGCTGTGAGGCAGCAGTGCGAACCACTGTGCCACCGTGCCATCCAGTGACAACACCCACTTGCCGCAGCCTCCCCATATATTCCATCAGCCTCACAGCCTGGAAATGAAATATGAAAATAACTCTCAGTGCGACCTTAAAACTGTGAAACTCCTCATGTTTCCTTCCCCCTACAGAGTCTGTGTGATATCCGAGCAACATTTCTAATCAAACCTTCGCTTCCTATCCAATTCCCAGCCACCTTGGTGGTCTGTTTATCTGGAGTTCTTATTAAAATGAAAAGGTTGTGGAGGTCACTAGGAATTGACTGCATATCTTGCTGATATATTGTAGGACTTAGAAATGTGGTGTCCGTATGTTGTTTAAAGTGTCCTTGCTAACGCATGTTCCGGCGTCCACTTGCCTCAGGACAAAGGAATATGTTCCTTTCTTTTCCCGGAGGATTGATGCCGATGCAAGGACAATGTTGGAATAATACTCAGCAAGATCTCAGCATTTATTGGCAGTCAGTCATGCAGGGATGCATCGGATCTGTCATGCGAGACTTAAAAAAAAATGACAGATGTTTTGTCTCTGATGCTCACACGCTACAACAGGGGTAGAAGCACTCCCGTAAAACCTTAATGAAACAACAGCGTTTATTCACTCTGACTTGCCAGATGGATTTCTCCAACCCTGCGCCAGGAAGGTGCAGCTCCATTTGCACAGCGGGAGGGAGTGCGGGACGTGGACCAGGTTGGAGATATTCGTGGGGTCCATTCATTTCGAAAACCCGGTATTTCACCTGCCGTTGCCCTCTTCTAAGGGTCTCTGGCCGTCTGTTCTTGATCATGCGATCCCGACAGTGCAGAAGGAGGCCATTCAGCCCATCGAGTCTGCACCGACTTTTATCCAGGCTTACCCTGTATCCAACGCACTTAACACGCCAATCCCCCTAACCTACACATCTTTGGACATTAAGGGGCAATTTAGCATGGCCAATCCACCTAACCTGCACATCTTTGGATACTAACGGTCAATTTAACATGGCCAATCCACCTAATCTGCACATCTTTGGACATTAAGGGGCAATTTAGCATGGTCAGTCCACTTAATCTGCACATTTTTGGACACTAAGGGGCAATTTAACATGGCCAATCCACCTAATCTGCACTCTTTGGACACTAAGAGGCAATTTAGCATGGCCAATCCCCCTGACTAGCAGGTCTTTCAGGCTGCGGGAGGAAACTTGAGCACCCGGAGGAAACCCACACAGACACTGGGAGAATGTGCAGACTCCACATAGAGAGTGACCCAAGCCGGGAATTGAACACAGGCGATGGGCTAGTGGTATTATCGCAAGACTATTAATCCAGAAACTCGACTAATGTTCTGGGGGACCTGGGTTCAAATCCCACCTCAGCAGATGGTGGAATTTGAATTCAATAAAAGAAATCTGGAATTAAGAATCTACTGATGGCTTGTCGATTGTCAGAAAAACCCATCTGGTTCACTCATGTCCTTTTGAGAAAGTTTGCAAGGTGGCACAGTGGTTAGCACTGCTGCCTCACAGCACAAAATACCTGTGTTCGATTCCGGCCTTGGGTGAATGCCTGTTTGGAGTTTGCACATTCTCCCCGTGTCTGCGTGGGTTTCCTCCGGGTGCTCCGGTTTCCTTCCACACTCCAAAGATGTGAAGGTTAGAGAGATTGGCCATGCTAAATTGCCCCTTAGTGTCCCAGGATATGCTGGTTAGGTGCATTGGCCATGCTAACGTGCCCCTTACTGTTCAAAAACGTGCAAGTTAGGTG
This sequence comes from Mustelus asterias, assembly GCF_964213995.1. Lineage (NCBI taxonomy): Eukaryota > Metazoa > Chordata > Chondrichthyes > Carcharhiniformes > Triakidae > Mustelus > Mustelus asterias. Next base: position 60,733,329 of record NC_135824.1, read on the forward strand.
GCTTGGCCATGCTAAATTGTCCCTTCGTGTCCCAGGATATGCAGGTTGGGTAGTTTGGCCATGCTAAATTGCCCCTCAGTGTCCAAAGATGTGTAGGTTAGGTGGATTGGCCATGCTAAATTGCCTCTCAGTGTCCAAAGATGTGCAGGTTAGGTGGCTTGGCCATGCTAAATTGTCCCTTCGTGTCCCAGGATATGCAGGTTGGGTAGTTTGGCCATGCTAAATTGCCCCTCAGTGTCCAAAGATGTGTAGGTTAGGTGGATTGGCCATGCTAAATTGCCTCTCAGTGTCCAAAGATATGTAGGTTAGGTGGATTGGCCATGCTAAATTGCCTCAGTGTCCAAAGATGTGCAGGTTAGGTGGATTGGCCATGCTAAATTGCTGCTTAATGTCCCAAGATATCTAGGTTAGGGGATTAGCGGGATATAATCTGGAGTCATAGGGATAGGGCCTGGATAAGATAAAACGATGGATCCATGCAGACTTGATGGGCTGAATGGCCTCCTTCAGCACTACAGGGATTCTATGAAACCTGCCGTCCTTACCCGGTTTGGCCTACATGTGCCTCCAGAGCCACAGCAATGTGGTTGACTCTCAAATGTCCACTGGCAACTAGGGATGGGCAATAAATGCTGGCCCAGCCAGCGACGCCCATGCCCCAGGTTTGAATAAAACAAAGGGACAATTGGCGCACAAACTGTGGACAATTATCCAGGAATGAGAACCGTACCGACAGATTGAATCAAAGGCAGCAAGCAGAGAGAGACAGAGAGAGAGAAGGAGAGCAAGAAAGAGCTGGAGAGTGAGAAATAGGAAGAAGATTTTCTTTTCGCGATTCTGTCGGCGAGTGATGACATGAAAATTAACTGATTTTCACAGAGACTAGAACAGGACAAGAACACAGTTTCCCTGTGTGAGCTCAAGTGTTTAATTTACACAAGGCGCCTCGTGTGACAAGCAAGCTTGTGATCCACGCCTGCTCGCTTGGCGTGTGACATGGGGACGTGCCGTTAAGGTTGGATGTTGAATCCGTTTCTTTGGCAGGGTGAAGGTTGGGGGGGTGGGGGGGTGGGGGTGGTATTTTTAGTCGTTGCACTAAAAATCTTAACAACACTTAGACAAGGCAATGAATAAATTAGTAAAAATTAAAAGCATGTGAGATTCCAGAGTGAGTCATCGTCCCGAACAGCTCAGTAATATGACAAGCTGTTTCTAGTTTATCACATTTAAAATCTTGCTGACTGTGGGATCAAGCCCAGGGGCCAGATTCTCAGGTTTCGAACTTTCGGTGACTTTACAGCGAGAAAAATTGTTGGCTCATTTCCCAAGATGTATCAGGCGATTGTGATACATGACCGCATTCTCATTTTTATTTCAGATGCAACAGATATTCAATCCACACTCGCAAAGCTCCTCTTTTTACTCGAAAGGTGTAAAAAAATCTTCGCGTAGCTACAGCTCCAGCAAAGGAAAGACCTACGCAGCGCTTCCCAGATAGCACGGTGGCACAGTGGTTAATAAGAACATAAGAAGTAGGAGCAGGAGTCGGCCATCTGGCCCCTTGAGCCTGCCCCGTCCTTCAATAAGATCATGGCTGATCTTATCGTGGACTCAGCTCCACTTACCCGCCCGCTCACCATAACCCTTAATTCCTTTACTGTTCAAAAATGTATCTATCCTTGCCTTAAAAACATTCAATGAGGTAGCCTCAACTGCTTCACTGGGCAGGGAATTCCACAGATTCACAACCCTTTGTGTGAAGAAATTCCTCCTCAACTCAGTCCTAAATCTACTCCACCTTATTTTGAGGCCATGCCCCCTAGTTCTAGTTTCACTCGCCAGTGGAAACAACTTCCCTGCTTCTTTCTTACCTATTCCCTTCATAATCTTATATGTTTCTATAAGATCCCTCCTCATTCTTCTGAATTCCAATGAGTATAGCCCCAGTCTACTCAGTCACTCCTAATAAGCCAACCCTCTCAACTCTGGAATCAACCTAGTGAATCTCCTCTGCACCCCCTCCAGTGCCAATATATCCTTTCTCAAGTGAGACCAAAACTGTACACAGCACTCCAGGTGTGGCCTCATCAGCACCTTATACAACTGCAACATAACCTCGCTGTTTTTAAACTCCATCCCTCTAGCAATGGAGGACAATATTCCATTTGCCTTCTTAATTACCTGCTGCACCTGCAAACCAACTCCTTGAGATTCCTGCACAAGAACACCGAGGTTCCTCTGCACAGCAGCATGCTGCAATTTTTTACCATTTAAATAATAGTCCATTTTGCTGTTATTCCTACCAAAATGGATAATACTGCTGCCTCACAGCGCCAGGACCTGGGTTCTATTCCCAGCTTGGGTCACTGTCTGTGCAGAGTCTACACGTTCTCCCTGTGTCTGCGTGGGTTTCCTCCGGGTGCTCCAATTTCCTCCCACAGTCTGAAAGACATGCTGGTTAGGTGCTAAATTCTCCGTCTGTGTCCCCGAACAGGTGCTGGAGTGTGGCGACAAGGGGATTTTCACAGTAACTTCATTGCAGTGTTAATGTCAACCTACTTGTGACGAATAAATAAAATTATCTTTAAAAAACTGATCACCACAGGATACCCAAAACGTCTGTGGCACGGCAAGGTAGCACAGTGGTTAACACTGCTGCCTCACATCGCCAGGGACCCGGGTTCGATTCCCAGCTTGGGTCACTGACTCTGTGGAGTTTGCATGTTCTCTCCATGTCTGCGTAGGTTTCCTTTGGGTGCTCCGGTTTCCTCCCACAGTCCGAAAGATGTGCTGGTTAGAATGCATTGACCCGAAGAGGTGCCGGAGTGTGGCGACTCGGGGAATCTCACAGTAACTTCATCGCAGCGTTAATGTGAGCCTTACTTGTGACTAATAGATAAACATTTATTGATTTAAATGATTTTTGATGTGTAGTCACTCACTGTTGTAATGTCGGTGTTATGTATTTAAAAGGCTTGCAGGTTGCTTGATCAGGTGGCTTGATGCTGGTGTCATTAGGGTGTTTGCAGGCTGCTGCTTTACTGACAGTGTTGCAGTGCAGAGAACAGCCCTTTCAATAAATGTGTGTTACATTGAATCTCCGTGTGCAAACCACATTCTTTTCTTCCTGTTGAAAGCCACAACACCAAACATAGTTAGGACATTGCAGTCAGAAACACAGCAGCCAATCTATGCACAGCAAGATCCCACAAACAACAAGGTGGCATTGAGCAGACCGTCTGTGTTAGGGGCGTTGATTGAGGAATCACCATTGACTCAGACACCAGGGATAACTCCCCTGCTCCTCTTTGCTAAATAATGCCAAGCGACCTTTCTAGTCCACCCGAGAGAGTAGACAGGGCCTGGGTTTAACATCTCATCCCAAATGTAGTGGAAGGGTTATCTGGCCTGGACATCTGGACCATGTTTTTCATAGAATCTCCCCAGTGCAGAAGGAGGATATTTGGCCCACCAAGTCTGCACCGATTCTCTGACAGAGTATCTTGCCCAGGATCTACTCCCATTACCCCACGTATTTACCATGGCTAATCCAACTAAACTCCACAACTTTGATTTGATTTGATTTATTATTGTCACATGTATTAACATACAGTGAAAAGTATTGTTTCTTGCGCGCTATACTGACAAAGCATACCGTTCATAGAGAAGGCAAGGAGAGAGTGCAGAATGTAGTGTTACAGTCATAGCGAGGGCGTAGAGAAAAATCAGCTTAATATGAGGTTAAGAGATTGCAATAGAGCATTGTTAGAGAGTTTAACGGAGTTAGAATAAAGTTTGAGAAGCATCGAATGAGAGTAAAAGGTAGATTTGGAGGGTATGCTGGGCACAGCTTGCAAGAAGTCGCCTTGCTCTGGCACCAATTTAGCATGGCCAATCCACCTAATCTGCACATCTTTCTACACTAAGGGGCAATTTTCCATGGCTAATCCCCCTAGCCTACACATCTTTGGACACTAAGGGGCAATTTTCCATGGCTAATCCCCCTAGCCTACACATCTTTGGACACTAAGGGGCAATTTAGCATGGCCAATCCCCCTAACCTACACATCTTTGGACACTAAGGGGCAATTTAGCATGGCCAATCCCCCTAACCTACACATCTTTGGACACTAAGGGGCAATTTAGCATGGCCAATCCCCCTAACCTACACATCTTTCTACACTCAGGGGCAATTTTCCATGGCTAATCCATCTAACCTGCACATCTTTGGACACTCAGGGGCAATTTAGCATGGCCAATCCTCCTGACTTGCTCACCTTTAGACTGTGGGAAGAAACCCACGCAGACACGGGGAGAATGTGCAAACTCCACACAGACAGTCACCCGAGGCCAGGTCCCCCTGGCGCTGTGAGGCAGCAGTGCTAACCACTGTGCCACCGTGCTGTGTTGTTTGAGTTGATCTTGAATCCACAAACTTCCATCACACGAGCAAAAGCATTCCTAACCGACCTACAGCTGCTGGGTAGACACAACACAAATCAGCCCCTCGTTTAGCCCCAATCGCAGTAAGTTGAGAATCTTAAGGAATATTTGTTGGAAGCAGACACATCGACTCCTGGGGAACAAATCGCTGGGGTCCAGTTTGGGAGGAGATGAAGCTTTGTTCTGTGTTGCGTTTGTGCTGCACACGTCACGGAAGGTGTTTGATGTTGGTCTATGTTTCCCCCAAGGTGCAACAGAAAGGTTGTGCCCTCGACTCTGACATTCTTCATCTTGAGAAACACCAGGGACGAAATCTACTGCACACGAGACGGTGCTCAGTGTCTTCACTCCCTCAAGCGAAGGCCTCTCTTTCTTTGATCTGTGGCTGTAACTTGGAATTATCAGTATTCCAGAAATGCCAGCCAATAAAAAAACACAAGTGAAATAAAATATCAAAGTCTTTGCTCTGAAGCTAAGCCCACAGCATGCAACCCAATCTCTATCCCCAGATAGTCTAACCTAATAAACTGTTATTACGACGGACTTTATGTATCTTCAAAGACTTATGTTTTATCCTGTTACATGAAATCCAATTGATAGAATTTTGCGACGATGCCTAATCTTTCTATATTTAGGATCTGAAATAATTTTCGGAATCTTTCTCCCATCGAAAGGACAAGATATTAGCTCCGGGGAATGGAACACTCTCTGTTTAACATACTCTCTGCAGGTAAACATCCTCAGCTTGGGGTATTGCTATTTCGTATGTAGCACCTTCAAGAGAGGCGATGGCCTTGTGGTACTATCGCTAGACTATTAATCCAGAAACCCAGCTCATGCTCTGGGACCCGTGTTCGAATCCCACCACGGCAGAATTTGAATTCAGTAAAAAGCGTCTGGAATTAGGAATCTACTGATGACCATGAAACCATTGTCAGAAAAACCCATCTCGCTCACTAATGTCCTTTAGGGAAGGAAATCTGCCGTCCTTACCCGGTCTGGCCTACATGTGACTCCAGAGCCACAGCAATGTGGTTGACACTCAACTGCCCTCAGGCAACTAGAGATGGAGAATAAATCCTGGCCAACCAGCGACGCCCATGTCCCATGAATTAATAAGAAAGAAATCATAAATTTTGCTGCCACAAATCTCACAATATTTTGAGGCCATGATGGAACTTGCATCCATGGCTAACAGGCCCATTATGTCCCACCCATGGACTCGAAGTATTGGCTGGAATTCGCTGGCCGCTCTCACCGGTGGGATCGTACAGATGTGCTGATGGCAAACCGCTACCGTGGGTTTCCTGGTGGTGGATTGTGGGGGTTAGGGGCTTGTGCATAGGAAACCCCATCGGCAGTGGCAGCATCCATTGGTGTGGGAGGCCATGGGAAATCCCACCCCAGACCTGCTGAGTTAATGCAGCATTTTCTCTTCTTATCCCAGTGAAACCGAGGCGACCAATCAACACCCAATGCTGGTCGCAAAGTGACACGGGCTGGGACAGACCCACTGCGAGGGGCATCACCTCGGGGCAGCTCCTATCCCTAGAGAGCCGGGAGAAAATGGTCGCGATGAATTCTAAAAGTAGCAACATTGACTTCTCAAAAGGGTCGACGGGGCAGAGGAACTGCGATTGGGCCTTTGGAAGTTGAGAAAAAGTGAGATTGCTGACAATGCAACAACGTATTTCTGGGACATGGACGCTGCTGGCTGGGACAGCATCTATTGCCCATCCCTAGTTGCCCCTTGAGAAGGTGGTGGTGAGCCGCCATCTTGAATCGCTGCAGTCCACGTGCTGTGGGTTGACCCACAATGCCATTAGGGAGGGAATTCCAGGATTTTGACCCAGTGACTGCGAAGGAACGGCCGATATATTTCCAAGTCAGGATGGTGAGTGGCTTGGAGGGGAACTTGCAGGTGGGGATGTTCCCATGTATCTGCTGCCCTTGTCCTTCTAGATGGAAGTGGTCGTGGGTTTGGAAGGTTCTGTCGAAGGATCTTTGGTGAGTTGCTGCAGTGCATCTTGTAGATGGTACACACTGCTGCTACTGAGCGTCGGTGGTGGAGGGAGTGGATGTTTGTGGATGTGGTGTCAATCAAGCGGGGCTGCTTTGTCCTGGATGGTGTCGAGCTTCTTAAGTGTTGTTGGAGCTGCACCGATTCGGACAAGTGGGGAGTATTCCATCACACTCCTGACTTGTGCCTTGTAGATGGTGGACAGGCTAAGTTTAAGTTTACTAACTAGTGTCACAAGTAGGCTTACATTAACACTGCAATGAAGTTATTGTGAAAATCCCCTCGTCACCACACTCCGGCGCCTGTTCGGGTTCACTGAGGGAGAATTTAGCATGGCCAATGCATCTAATCAACACGTCTTTTAGACTGTGGGAGGAAACCGGAACACCCGGAGGAAACCCACGCAGACACGGGGAGAAGGTGCAAACTCCAGACAGACAGTGACCCAAGCAGGGAATTGAACCCAGCTCCCTGGAGCTGTGGGGCAGCAATGCTAACCACTGTGCCACCGTGCCGCCCCACCCACTCTTGTAGCCACTGTGTTGATGTGGCGAGTCCGGTTCAGTTTCTGGTCAATGTTGACCCCAAGGAAATTTCCGCGTGCGACACCATCTTTTTCTGGAAACACTTGTATATCGGATCAGATGGATACAAGTGTCCTGAAGGTGCGGAATGTGCAGGGTTAGCTTTGCATTCACTGTACATCAGGTCATCCTGCGTCGATCATTAATGTAACATGCTGAGAGGAGGGATCGATTCCAGAATATTCTTAAAGGAAAAGTAATAGATCGGCGATGACAATCTAGAGACTCCGGAATCGGATTGATATTTTCCAAGTGCGATCTGAGTAGACCCCGCACGAGTGACTGCGTCGACTTTGTGCTGAACTGTGGCTGTGGCTCTCTCGCTGGGAGTTGGAAATGTCTAATTTTCAAAAGTAATACCTTGCTCCGGAAGCCTTTGTGTATCTACGCTGTCAAAGCTCATTATACACTGAGGCTGATATTATTCCATAATTATTCCTGCATTACGCGGGACTGTAGCTTAATTTAACCTCAGAGGACAAAGGATTATCTGTTCAATTAGAAGATGTTCTGCGTCTGATAACGGAAATAATTGGTACAGAGGAAGGCACTTTCAAATCGTAATCATAGGAACCCTTATTACTTTAATAAGTGCAACCAATTGCCCATTCACTGCCGACTTACACAAATCCATCAGTATCAAGGCCGGTATTGTGTGTTAATGATTACGTTAGACGTGGTCTGGCCTATTTATCTTTTAACATTGTTGCCGCGCATGCAAATGACAATAAACAAATGGGTGATCAAGCCTTTGGATTAATAATATTGATTGATTGCACACTTTCACACTTGGCGAGTCTGGCAATTTCAGGGCTAATTACTTTCTGCCCTTGCTTGTGCGCTTGAATGCATTGGGTGGCTGATGCGCGATTGATTCACACGGGAGGCTAGAACGTACCCGGGAATAAAGGCTTTTATTCACAACAAGAATAGAGCACATTGCTCAACAATATTATCCCAGACTAAAGACTACTAGGAAGTAGCAGTGACCTTTATACTCCTGTAAGAAGGCGGAGTCCTGGGCGGAGCCGAACAGAGTGTACCACATAAACAGTAATAACAGGTGGAACACCCAACAACCCTAACCCCCAACAGCAACAAGAGTAACATATATACAAGTACCCATAGTGGTAACCATCTATGGTTCACCGCAGTGGCATTGGAATCAGCTGCCCGCTATTTAGAGTCATAGAGGTTTACAGCATGGAAACAGGTCCTTCGACCCAACTTGTCCATGCCGCCCTTTTCTTTTAAAACCCCTAAGCTAATCCCAATTTTCCGCATTTGGCCCATATCCCTCTATACCCATCGTGCCCATGTAACTGTCTAAATGCTTTTTAAACGACAAAATTGTACCCGCCTCTACTACTACCTCTGGCAGCTTGTTCCAGACACTCACCACCCTCTGTGTGAAACAATTGCCCCTCTGGACACTTTGTATCTCTCCCCTCTCACCTTAAACCTACGCCCTCTAGTTTTAGACTCCCCTATCTTTGGGAAAAGATATTGACTATCTAGCTGATCCGTGCCCCTCATTATTGTATAGACCTCTATAAGATCACCCCTCAGCCTTCTACGCTCCAGAGAAAAAAGTCCCAGTCTATCCAGCCTCTCCTTATAACTCAATCCATCAAGTCCCGGTCGCATCCTAGCAAACCTTTTCTGCACTCTTTCTAGTTTAATAATATCCTTTCTATAATAGGGTGACCAGAATTGCACACAATATTCCAAGTGTGGCCTTACCAATGTCTTGTACAACTTCAACAAGACGTCCCAACTCCTGTATTCAATGTTCTGACCAACGAAACCAAGCATGCCGAATGCCTCCTTCACCACTCTGTCTACCTGTGACTCCACTTTCAAGGAGCTATGAACCTGTACGCCTAGATCGCTTTGTTCTATAACTCTCCTCAACACCCTACCATTAACTGAGTAAGTCCTGCCCTGGTTCAATCTACCAAAATGCATCACCTCGCATTTGTCTAAATTAAACTCCATCTGCCATTCGTCAGCCCATTGGCCCAATTGATCAAGATCCTATGATCCTATGATCAAGATTTCTATGTGATTCTTCTGTGAATGGTATCTTAAGGCCTGGGCGGTGGGTTGGGAGGGGGTGGGGTAAGGATTTGAGTTGATTTATTATTGTCACATGTATTGGGACACAGTGAAAAGTAATGTTTCTTGCACACTATACAGACAAAGCATACCGTTCATAGAGTACAGAGGGGAGAAGGAAAATGATTTGATTTATTATTGTGACATGTATTGGGATACAGTGAAAAGTATTGTTTCTTGTGCACTATACAGACAAAGCATACCGTTCATAGAGAAGGAAAGGAGAGAGTGCAGAATGTAGTTTTACAGTCATAGCTAGGGTGTAGAGAAAGATCAACTTAATGCGAGGTAGGTCCATTCAAAGGTCTGATGGCAGCAGGGAAGAAGCTGTTCTTGAGTTGGTTGGTACGTGACCTCAGACTTTTGTATCTTTTTCCCGACGGAAGAAGGTGGAAGAGAGAATGTCCGGGGTGCGTGGGGTCCTTGATTATGCTGGCTGCTTTTCCGAGGCAGCGGGAAGTGTAGACAGAGTCAATGGATGGGAGGCTGGTTTGCGTGATGGATTGGGCTACGTTCACGACCCTTTTGTAGTTCCTTGCGGTCTTGGGCAGAGCAGGAGCCCCATACCAAGCTGTGATACAACCAGAAAGAATGCTTTTTATGGTTCATCTATAAAAGCTGGTGAGAGTCATAGCTGACATGCCAAATTTCCTTAGTCTTCTGAGAAAGTCGAGGCATTGGCGGGCTTTCTTAACTATAATGTCGGCATGGGGGGACCAGGACAGGTTGTTGGTGATCTGGACACCTAAAAACCTGAAGCTCTCGATCATTTTGTGTGGGGGATAAGGTTCTATCTGGTGGAGAGGATGAGGGGAGGTATTGAGGTGATGAGAAAACTGATTACATTGCCTGCAAGTGGCAAAGGAATTTCACTCTGAGAACATTCATTAAGCAAAAACAATTCAGAACCGAGGCAGTCGGAGCTGGAGGAGGCCATTCGGCCCCTCGAGCCTGCTCTACCCTTCAATAAGATTACGGCTTTTTTCAACCTCGACTTCAACCTCCTACGATCCACATATCCCTTAATTTCTTTAGTATCCAAACATGGCAGCACAGCGGTTAAGTTTAAAGTTTATTTATTAGCGTCACAAGTAGGCTTACATTAACACTGCAATGAAGTTACTGTGAAAATCCACTCGTCACCACACTCCGGCGCCTGTTCGGGTACACTGAGGGAGAATTTAGCATGGCCAATGCACCCTAACCAGCACGTCTTTCAGACTGAGGGAGGAAACCGGAGCACCCGGAGGAAACCCACGCAGACACGGGGAGACCGTGCAGACTCCACGCAGACAGTGACCCAAGCTGGGAATCGAACCCGGGTCCCAGATGCTGGGAGGCAGCAGTGCTAACCACTGTGCCACCGTGCTGCCCCTCAACTCCACCTTCCATTTATCCACATATCCCTGAGTCTCCAAACACGGTGGCACAGTGGTTCGAACTGTTGCCTCATAGCGTCAGAGAACCGGGTTCAATTCCGGCCTTGGGTCACTGTCTGTGTGAAGTTTGCACGTATTTATCCTACTAATCTCCCTGACACTAATTGTCCCATGGGAGGTGGGAATTGGGATTTAGGATTGTGTTTCCTCCGGGTGCTCCAGTTTCTTCCCACACTCCAAAGATGTGGAGGTTAGGTTGATTGGCCATGCTAAATTGCCCCTTAGTGTCGGGGGACTAGGAGGGTAAATATGTGGGGTTATGGGGATAGGACCTGGGTGGGATTGTTGTTGGTGCAGACTCGATGGGCCAAATGGCCTCCTTCTGCACTTTAGATTCTATAGTTCTATAGTTCATTATAGTTCATTCTATAATTCATTATGGAATTATAGTTCTATAATTCTATAGTTTTACAGCACAGGAACAGTCTCTTCAACCCGCCAGGCCTGTTTGGCATTGCAGTAACAAAGAATTATGGCATACGGAAACGGGCCAAATGGCCTCCTTCTGCTCTGTAGATTCTATAACTCTACAATTAAGTGCAGCACAGGAACAGGCCCTTCGGCCCTCCAAGCCTGTTTGGCATTGCCGTAAAATAGAATGACGGCACACAGAAATGGGCCAAATGGCCTCCTTCTTCTCTGCAACATTTCACGGCTGCAACTCAAAATGGCAGAGAACAAAAGCAAACCAACAACTCCACTGAGGATGGAGTCTATCCTTTTTAGCGTGTTGGCTTCATGAATAACTGCAGATGTACAGGATTGTACCAGCAATGCAATTATTGAATCTGAACCATCCCAGTAACTGATACTTTACTCCCCCATAAATGTGTTCGTAAGTTATCCCAATCAACACAATTTCCATAATTTCCTCCTCAAGATTGGCTGCCAATAACACACTGAAGTCTTGTAAATACAAAGTATGAAATCTGTTGTCTGTAATCAGCTGTTGGATAGGAAGTAAATATTGGTTTTCTGCCTTCTGCTAGAGCCTTATTGTGAAAACGACTTTAGCTAATTAAGGTTCCCACATCAATTCCTGCAAACTTTCCTTTTGTATCTTCACAGAGGATCCTCGTGCGTTTTACTCATCCTCGCTCATACACGAAGGTCGCATCAGTTTGAAAGAGGATTATGTGGAAGGGGGAGATTTTATCGAGCCATTTATTCCTGACTGGATTCCTGGAAGTGGATCTGGTCCTGTGGGATCTGACACCTGGAACAATCTTCGCCTGATCGATGTGCACGCTCTGAGGATGAAGAATGGCCTTGCTTACCTTTGTCTGCTCACGAGCTCCATCGTCACTACCAGACTAATTAGTGGGACGTGAGTTGTTACATACCATTGCTATTGTGGGGACTGAAGCAATGAATAAAAGTGGTTACAGTTAAATGCAACAATCACAATTACCGTCAGCGCAATGTATCTCCAAAATCATTCTTCGTAAGAATTATTTCGGAAGAAATTGTCGCATTGGTCACTGATTAAATTCCTGGAGCCCAATTTTCCCGTGGAAAGTGGGAATTGGGATTTAGGACTGGGTTTCCTCCGGGTGATCCGGTTTCCTTCCTTAGTCCAAAGATGTGCAGGTTAGGTGGATTGGCTATGCTAAATTGTCCCTTAGTGTCCAAAGATGTGCAGGTTAGATGCATTGGCCATGCTAAATTGCCCCTTAGTGTCCAAAGATGTGCAGGTTAGATGCATTGGCCATGCTAAATTGCCCCTTAGTGTCCAAAGATGTGCAGGTTAGGTGGATTGGCCATGCTAAATTGCCCCTTAGAGTCCAAAGATGTGCAGGTTAGGTGGATTGGCTATGCTAAATTGCCCCTTAGAGTCCAAAGATGTGTAGGTTAGATGCATTGGCCATGCTAAATTGCTCCTTAGTGTCCCAAGATGTGCAGGTAAGGTGGATTGACCATGCTAAATTGCCCCTTAGTGTCCAAAGATGTGTAGGTTAGGTGGATTGGCCATGCTAAATTGCCCCTTAGTGTCCAAAGATGTGTAGGTTAGGTGGATTGGCCATGCTAAATTGCCCCTTAGTGTCCAAAGATGTGTAGGTTAGGTGGATTGGCCATGCTAAATTGCCCCTTAGTGTCCAAAGATGTGTAGGTTAGGTGGATTGGCTATGCTAAATTGCCCCTTAGAGTCCAAAGATGTGTAGGTTAGATGCATTGGCCATGCTAAATTGCTCCTTTGTGTCCCAAGATGTGCAGGTAAGGTGGATTGACCATGCTAAATTGCCCTTAGTGTCCAAAGATGTGTACGTTAGGGAGTAAATATGTGGGGGTGGGGTTACGGGGTTGAGGCGGGGTAAGGGGCGGGGGGGTGGTCCTGGGTAAGATGCTCTGTTGGAGAGTTGGTGCAGACTTGATGAGTCAAATGGCCTCCTTTTTCACTGTAGGAATTCTCTGAACTCTATGAACCCCCTGCTTCTGTCTCCAGGCCGATGGGGAGCGGGGTTTTATAGCCGCGAGGGTCTTATTTGGTCTCGAGGCGTGAGTGCTGCCCACTTCGACAGACCCGAGAGGGGGGAGAGGAGGTGGGTTGACACCAGGATGAGCAGGTTGAGGAATCCGCCTGCACACACGTCCAGTTTGGGATGGGAAAGCTCTGGTCTTCGTTTCCACAGAGGCAATTGAGAAGGGTGCATCTCCGCATATCACGTTGGGTTTTGAGTATTATCTGGAAATACGCTGTCATGTACTATCCCAGTAAGGTCTTTGTGCCACACAAGTGCCAGGGACTGAACACTGCCACATCTCAGGCTGAATTCTCTAACATGTGCCACCAACACCCCTGGGTTAGGTAATTGCCCCATACACCCTACAGAGTATACCTTACAGTATTTTATCCAATTACTATCCAGCATATAATACTCAAGTCCACACATACAGCCAGCTACCATCCTGACAAACACCTCCAACAAGAGGAATTCTAACCACCTCCCTAGGCATTCAAAAGTTTTCGCAATTGTTGAATCTTCACCATCAACATCCTGGGGGTTGCCATTGACCAGAAACTGAACTGGATCCAGCCACATAAACACTGTGGCTACCAGAACAGGTCAGAGGCTGGGAATTCTTTGGAGAGTAACTCATCTCCAGACTTCCTAAATCCTGTCCACCATCTACAAGGCACAAGTCAGGAGTGGAGTGTGATGGGATACTCTCCACTTGCCTGGATGGGTGCAGCTCCAACAACACTCAAGAAGCTCCACACCATCCGGATCAAAGCAGCCCCGCTTGATTGGCACCACATCCACAAACATCCACTCCCTCCACCACCGACGCAGAGTGGCAGCCATGTGTACCATCCACAAGATGTACTGCAGAAACTCACCAAGGTTCCTTAGGCAGCATCTTCCAAACCCATATCCTCTCTCAACTAGAAGGCACGGTAAGGGGTCTCACAACACCAGGTTAAAGTCCAGCAGGTTTATTTGGTAGCATGAGCTTTCGGAGAGTTGCCCCTTCACCAGGTGAGTGAAGTTGGTTCACAAACACAGCGTATATAGACATAGACTCAATGGCAAGATAATGTTTGGAATGCGAGACTTTACAGGTAATCAAGTCTTTACAGTATGCGTGGAGAGAGGGATAATCACAGGTTAAAGAGGCGTGAATTGTCTCAAGGCAGGGCAGTTAGTAGAATTTTGCAAGCCCAGGCCAAATGGTGGTGGGGTTACACGTAGAGTGACATGAACCCAAGATCCCGGTCGAGGCCGTCCTCATGTGTGCGGAAAGTAGACCTGTCCTCTCTCAATAGAAGGACCAGGGCAGCAGATACATGGGGAACACCACCACCTGCAAGTTCCCCTCCAAACTACTCACCATCCCGACTTGGAAATATATCGACCGTTCCTTCTCAATCGCTGGGTCAGAATCCTGGAACCGGTATCCTAACAGCACTGTGGGTTTACCTACACCACGTGGACTGCAACGATTCAAGATGGTGGCTCCCAACCACCGTCAAGGGGCAATAAATGCTGGTCTAGACAGTCAGACTCACACCCGGTGTGAAGGAATCCATCGTGATGATATTGCATTGCAGAACATGGTTTGGCCGCAGTAAAGAGCTGGCGTGTGTTTGGTCAATCTCAGGCAGTAAGAAGCAATATTGTCGGCATTGCCTGTGGCTTGACAGAGGGTCCTTCACAACCCCCGGATGTCTGAGTTGCTCGCTGTGTTGCCAATAGGTGACTCGATCCCAGAATTCTCCCCCTTTGACATAAACTTCTCCTGAATCTGAGAAGCCACACTTGTTAAATCCTAACGGGCATCATGCAGATGCACGCGACACGATTGAGTTATAAATAATGTCATGAACTAGAGAAATTATTTATCGCAGATACTTTATTTATTGTGATGCCCCCGGGCACAGGTGTTGCTGTTGAACTGACTTGAAGGCTCCAGTGCATAAGGAGAGGGCTGTAAACTAAACCGCGGAGGGCAGGGAAATTGGGAGGGATTAAAGAGAGAGAGGGTCAGACAGCGGCTTGGGAATAATCGGAATGGTTATCAGGGTGAGATAGGGAGAGACGGAGCGTGCAAACATTGGAGTGAGCTGGGAGTTGAGGCTAGAGATCGCGAAAATAACCAGACAGAATTGGAAGCACTTTTTCTGAATGCACCCACTGGCCATAATTCTCCGATCCCGCCCTCCACTGGAATTCTAGCGGGCGGGGGGTGGGGGGGGGGCGGACTATGGAAAGGTCCATTAAAGGCGCGCGGGAACCCTGGTTTTCAGGTGAATCCTGGCCGGAGAATCCCATCCAGTGTTATTTAAAATTCATCCGTGGGACATGGGTGTCGCTGGCTGGGCCAGCATTTATTGCCCATCCCTAGTTGCCCTTGGAGGGCAGTTGAGAGTCAACCACATTGCTGTGAGTCTGGAGTCACATGTAGACCAGACCAGGTAAAGATGGCAGATTTCCTTCCCCAAAGGGACATTATTGAACCAGATGGGTTTTTCCGACAGTGGTTTCATGGTCATCAGTAGATTCTTAATTCCAGATATTTTTTATTGAATTCAAATTCCACCATCTGCCGTGGCGGGATTCGAACCCGGGTCCCCAGAACTTTAGCTGAGTTCCTGGATTAATAGTCTAGCGATAATACCACTAGGCCATCACTACCCCGTTGTTTGCAAGGCTGATGGATTGAGAGCACAAACAGATACGATATATTTGGTGTGACAGAGATGTGGTGAGCCAGTTGGGGAACGGAAAGTTCAAGGGTCTTCAGCGTTTTGGAAGGATCGGGAAAGGGAGGTGGTGTCACATTGTTAATGTGGGATGGGATCAGTGCATTCATGAGAATGGATCTTAGGTCAAAAGATCAAGATGTCTGGGTGGAGTTAACCTCACAGGACAGCAAACTTTGGTAGGAGATGTTTAGGCCTCCAAACAGTCATGGTAATGTAGGAAATCTCACTGGAGATCCTTAGACAGCACCTTCCAAACCCACGACCACTTCCATCTAGAAAGACAAGGGCAGCAGATACATGGGAACACCACCACCTGTAAGTTCCCCGCCAAGCCGCTCACCATCCTGACTTGGAAATATATCGGCCGTTCCTTTGCTGTCGCTGGATCAAAATCCTGGAACTCCCTCCCTAACGGCATTGTGGGTCAACCCACAGCATGTGGATTGCAGCGATTCAAGAAGGCAGCTCACCACCACCTTCACGAGGGCGGCATGGTGGCACAGTGGCTAGCACTGCTGCCTCACAGCGCCAGACACCCGGGTTCGATTCCGGCCTTGGGTTACTGTCTGCATGGAGTTTGCATGTTCTCCCCGTGTCTGCGTGGGTTTCCTCCGGGTGCTCCGGTTTCCTCCCACAGTCCAAAGATGTGCGGATTAGGTGGATTGGCCATGCTAAATTGACCCTAGTGTCAGGGGGATTAGCGAGGTTAAATTGCGTGGGGATGGGGCCTGGGTGGGGTTGTGGTCGGTACAGACTCGATGGGCCGAATGGCCTCCTTCTGCACTGTAGGGATTCTATGACTAGGGATGGGTGTCTTGGCGTTTATTGGTAGGGGGATTGAATTTAGGAGTCGTAGCGTTATGTTGCAACTGTACACAACTCTGGTGCGGCCGCACTTGGAGTACTGTGTGCAGTTCTGGTCCCCACATTACAGGAAGGATGTGGAGGCTTTGGAGAGGGTGCAGAGGAGGTTTACCAGGATGTTGCCTGGTATGGAGGGGAGATCCTATGAGGAGAGGCTGAGGGATTTGGGATTGTTTTCGCTGGAAAGGCGGCGGCTAAGAGGGGATCTTATTGAAACATATAAGATGATTAGAGGTTTAGATAGGGTGGATAGTGATAGCCTTTTTCCTCTGATGGAGAAATCCAGCACGAGGGGGCATGGCTTTAAATTGAGGGGGGGTAGTTATAGAACCGATGTCAGGGGTAGGTTCTTTACCCAGAGGGTGGTGAGGGATTGGAATGCCCTGCCAGCATCAGTAGTAAATGCGCCTAGTTTGGGGCGGCACGGTAGCACAGTGGTTAGCACTGCTGCTTCACAGCTCCAGGGACCTGAGTTCGATTCCCGGCTTGGGTCACTGTCTGTGTGGAGTTTGCACATTCTCCTTGTGTCTGCGTGGGTTTCCTCCGGGTGCTCCGGTTTCCTCCCACAGTCCAAAGATGTGCGGGTTAGGTTGATTGGCCATGCTAAAAATTGACCCTTAGTGTCCTGAGATGTGTAAATTAGAGGGATTAGTGGGTAAATATGTAGGGATGGGGGGTAAGGCCTGGGTGGGATTGTGGTCGGTGCAGACTCGATGGGCCAAATGGCCTCTTTCTGCACTGTAGGGTATCTAATCTAATCTAGTTTGGGGGCGTTTAAGAGATCCGTAGATAGGTTCATGGACGAAAAGAAATTGGTTTAGGTTGGAGGGTCACAGTTTTTTTTTAACTGGTCGGTGCAACATCGTGGGCCGAAGGGCCTGTTCTGCGCTGTAATGTTCTATGTTCTATGTTCTATGTTCTATAAATGCTGGCCAGCCAACGTGCCCATGTCCCATGAATGAATGAAGGAAAAATTAAATTAGAGGCACATATAACAAGAGTTCTACCGCAATCATGGAGAGCTTCAATCTAAATGTAGAGTGGACAAACCTAATTAGCCCTAATTCCTGGAATGTGAAATAACTCCTTGGAGGCCAATGTTCCTTCACCAGATTCCCTTTATTTACAAACTCTATCTCCACTCCAAAGAGTGGAACTTCAGGTACAACATCAGAATCCTGAGTGTCAGGAGCCCTGATGTTCCTCTTGGGGATCTGGGTGTACAGGTACACAGGTCACTGAAAGTGGCAACGCAGGTGGAGAAGGTTGTCAAGAAGGCATACGGCATGCTTGCCTTCATCGGCCAGGGCATTGAGTTTAAAAATTGGCAAGTCATGTTGCAGTTTTATAGAATCTTAGTTAGGCTGCACTTGGAATATAGTGTTCAATTCTGGTCGCCACACTACCAGAAGGATGTGGAGGTTTTGGAGAGGGTACAGAAGAGATTTACCAGGATGTTGCCTGGTACGGAGGGCATTAGCTATGAGGAGAGGTTGGAGAAACTTGGTTTGTTCTCACTGGAACGACAGAGGTTGAGGGGCGACCTGATAGAAGTCTACAAGATTATGAAGGGCATGGACAGAGTGGATAGTCAGAAGCTTTTTCCCAGGGTGGAAGAGTCAATTACTAGGGGGCATAGGTTTAAGGTGCGAGGGGCAAGGTTTAAAGATGTACGAGGCAAGTTTTTTACACAGCAGGTGATGGGTGTCTGAAACTTGCTGCCGGGAGAGGTAGTGGAAGCAGATACGATAGTGAGTTTTAAGGGGCATCTGGACAAACACAGTATGAAGTCTCACAACACCAGGTTAAAGTCCAACAGGTTTATTTGGTAGCACAAGCTTTCAGCGTGTCGCTCCTTTTTCAGATGACTCACCTGATGAAGGAGCTCTGAAAACTCGTGCTACCAAATAAACCTGTTGGACTTTAACCTGGTGTTGTGAGACTTCTTACTGTGCTTACCTAAATCCAACGCCGGCAACTCCACATCTGGACAAATACATGAATAGGATGGGAATAGGGGGAGAGGGTCCCCGGAATGATAGGGGGTTTTGGTTCAGTCGGGCAGCATGGTCAGTGCAGGCTTGGAGGGCCAAAGGGCCTGTTCCTGTGCTGTAATTTTCTTTGTTCTTTGTTCTTTGTTCTTATATGCACAGGTGAGACTCCCTGATTGGGCAGGCACTCATGACCTCAATCAGGGAGCTCATACTCCAAGAAGCCTACCTCATGGGCCTCACTGAGGTTGCTACAGACTGTAGACGCAGTGGTCTTCTGTAAGGGTTTATTGAGGGACAAGCCGGAATGCAGTCTATTTTTAAATCTAGTATTGCGCAATGAGAAATGGCGAATTAATATTCTCGTTGCAAAGTGGCCTTTGGGGAAAAGTGAGAGTAATATGATAGAATTTTACAGGAACTTTGAAAGGGATGCACTTCAGTCTGAAACTCGGGTCTTTAATCTCAACAAAGGAAACAGTGAAGGAGTTAGGGGAATATTGGCTGAGGTAAATTTGGGAACCATATTAAAAGATATGATGTTAGATTGGCAATGACTCGCATTTAAAAACTTTACACGTGGTTCACAACAGATTCACATTCCTTCAAGGCACAAAGAAAATAGGAAAAGCGATGTGACCATGGCTAACTAGAGAACGGGCTACTTTCGATCAGGTATTATGCAATAAGAAATGGCTAATTACTAAACTCACTGTAAAAGAACCTTCAGGGAAAAGTGACCATAATATGATAGAATTTTAAATGAAGTTTGCTGGATTCTGTTAGTTCAAAGGGAAGTGGTTTATGAAGCTGTCAGTAAACGGAATAAGCCCGAGGATTGGGGGCATTTTAAAATTCCGCAAAGGTGAACCAAGAAATTGATAAAGAAAGAGGAAATAGGATATGAAATTAAACCTGTGAGGAACATAAAAAATGGATTGTTAAAGATTTTATAGGTATTTAAAAAGGGAAATGTGAGTAAAGACAGATGTGGGTGAGGCGCGTCTGATAAATAGGCAAGGCTGATGTTGCCAGGAACAGAAGGCTTTTATTCGCTAAAAAGGAACGATGTGGAACAGACAATAAACAGAACAATACTGAGCATGTGGATCTCCCGACTGAGGCCGGAGGGGGAGGGCTGCAGCCTTTGTACCCTGAGGGCGGAGCCTCCAGTTAAAGGTGCAGCCGAATTAAAGGTGTCAGGGAGTGTCTCATATACGAACAGTAGTGGCAACAATATATACAGCTCAACCGTGCCAAAGGCACGACAGTGGTTTGCCACAGTGGGCCCATTTGATCTGATTTGGTTTGATTTATTATTGTCACATGTATTAACATACAGTTAAAAAGTATTGTTTCTTGCGCGTTATACAGACAAAGCATACCGTTCATAGAGAGGGAAAGGAGAGAGTGCAGAATGTAGTGTTACAGTCATTTGATTTGATTTATTATTGTCACATGTATTAGTGTACAGTGAAAAGTATTGTTTCTTGTGCGCTATACAGACAAAGCATACCATTCATAGAGTACATAAGGGAGAAGGAAAGGAGAGGGTGCAGAACAGTCATACCTAGGGTGTCGAGAAAGATCAACTTAATGCGAGGTAGGTCCATTCAACAGTGCGATGGCAGTAGGGAAGAAGTTGTTTTTGAGTCGGTTGGTACGTGTGTCTGGGGACCCGGGTTCGAATCCCGCCACGGCAGATGGTGGAATTTGAATTCAATAAAAAATATCTGGAATTAAGAATCTACTGATGACCATGAAACCATTGTCGATTGTCGGAAAAACCCATCTGGTTCACTAATGTTCTTTAGAGAAGGAAATCTGCCGTCCTTACCCGGTCTGGCCTTCATGTGACTCCAGAGCCACAGGGGGCAGCATAGTAGCACTGCTACCTCACGGCGCCAGGGACTCGGGTTCAATTCTGGCCTTGGGTGACTGTCTGTGTGGAGTTTGTACGTTCTCCCCTGTGTCTGCATAGGTTTCCTCCGGGTGCTCTGGTTTCCTCTCACACTCCAAAGATGTGTAGGTTAGGTGGATTGGCCATGCTAAATTGCCTCAAAGTGTCTCAAGAAGTGCAGGTTAGGGGGAATTGGTGGGGTAAATACATGGGGGTCACGGGAATAGGTCCTGGGCGGAATGCTCTATCAGAGAGTTGGTGCAGACTCGATGGGCCGAATGGCCTCCTTCTGCTCTGGAGGGATTCTAGGATCCAATGTGGTTGACTCTTAACTGGCCGAGCGAGACACTCGGTTCAAGGGGAAATTTGGGATGCGGAACGATTGCTTGCCCAGCCAGCGACGCCCACATCCCACGAACGAATAAATGAAAGTAAAGAATCGCACTGTACTATTTGCAAGAAGAAGTTATTCCACCAACAGGTCATCCCTCAATCGACATCAGAAAAGGCAGATTTGTTGGTTGTGGGAGCTTGCTGTGTGCCAACTGGCTCCTGCACTCCTCACAGTGACGACACTTCAGAAATACTGCGTTAGCTGTAAAGCGTGTTGAGATCTGGAGAGCAGCGACGCGTAAATGCAAGGCTTTATTTGCCCAGTTGGAGTAACTGAATAACATCCTCATCCTCTCAAACAGATAATCCATTTAGGATGTTGCTATTCGTGGGATTATAGCCGGTTCCATAAGCTCATTAAACTGTCTGAAAAACCTGCCTTTTTTTTGTCAATAAATCAGCACTTAAAAACAAACTAATGAATTTCGTCTGCAATTCTCTGGGGAAAATTGTTGATGAGTGAAAGTATTGAAATGTCCCACACTCATTCCCTCCCACTCTCTGATGATCTGCCAGTTACAAGGCAATTATGGTTTGGGAGAAGAATTCAGGACGTCACTGTATCAGTGGGTCACAGACACGCTATTGGCTTTGTTCCAGCCGTGTGGGTGTGAAACCGGAATCCAGGATTAACTCCCCTTATTTTCAGCATGGATGTGGCGGCAAAGAGGCAGTTCAGGGAAGTTGCACCCAATTGATTCCGGGGATGAAGGGGTTGACGTACGAGGAGAGATTGGACAGTTTGGGCTTGTACCTGCCGGAGTTTAGAAGGATGGGTGGGATTCTCCCCCCAAAATTCTGAGTGTTGAAAGTTGGAGTAATTCGTGCTGGCTTTTGCAGCGGGAATTCACACTAGGATCTTCCACGCTCTGGGCACTGCAAAGGCCACCAGTGTGACGGGGGCGGCACGGTAGCACAGTGGTTAGCACTGCCGCCTCACAGCGCCAGGGACCCGGGTTCGATTCCCGGCTCTGGTCACTGTCTGTGTGGAGTCTGCACATTCTCCCCGTGTCTGCGTGGGTTTCCTCCGGGTGCTCCGGTTTCTTCCCACAGTCCGAAAGGCGTGTTGGTTAGGTGCATTGGCCGTGCTAACTTTTCCTCAGTGTACCCGAACAGGTGCCGGAGTGTGGCGAATAGGGGATTTTCACAGTAACTTCACTGCAGTGTTAATGTAAGCCTTACTTGTGATGAATAAATAAACTTTACTTTAACTTTTATTGTTAAGTTTCAGGGGGCAGAGCCTATTCCTGCCCGGGAAGCTGAAACCAGTGGCCCTCTGTGCATTTGCAGTGCCCCCAAACTGCCGCCCTCCCCGTTTGCAGGCCAGCTCAATTACTGGCCAGCCCGGGACACCCGCAGCACCTCCCCCAACCCCCTACGGCCCGATCGTGACCATTCTTGGGCCAGCCTCGACCCCCCCACTCCTCGCATCCCGGACCGGCCCAATCTCCAGCCCATCCACCCCATATGGTGCCAATCCCCCCAAACCCCCAATTCCCCCCCCCAATCCGGCCTCGGGTCACTGTCTGTGTGGAGTTTGCATGTTCTCCCCGTGTCTGCGTGGGTTTCCTCCGGGTGCTCTGGTTTCCTCCCACGGTCCAAAGGTTAGGTGGATTGGCCCTGGTTCTGGACTCCTCCACCATTGGGAACATTAATATACAGAGGGATCTGGGCATGCAGGTCCACAGTTCCCTAAAAGTGGCAACACAGATGGCCAAGGTGATTAAGAAGGCTTATGGCATGCTTGCCTTCATCAGCCGGGGCATTGGGTACAAGAGTTGGGAAATCATGTTGCAGCTATATAAAACCTTGGTTAGGCTGCGTTTGGAGTATTGCGGGCAGTTCTGGTTGCCACACTACCAGAAGTTTAAAGTTTATTTATTAGTGTCACAAATAGGCTGACATTAACACTGCAATGAAGTTACTGTGAAAATCCCCTAGTCGCCACACTCCAGCGCCTGTTCGGGTCAATGCACCCTAACCAGCACGTCTTTCAGACTGTGGGAGGAAACCGGAGCACCCGGAGGAAACCCACGCAGACACAGGGAGAACGTGCAGATTCCGCACAGACAGTGATTGAAGCCGGGAATTGAGCCCGGGTCCCTGGCGCTGTGAGACAGCAGCGTAAACCACTATACCATCAAGCTTTGGAGAGAATGCAAAGGAGGTTCACCAGGATGTTGCCGGGTCTCGAGGGTGTTGGCTATGAGGAGAGGTTGAATAAACTAGGATTGTTTTCACTGGAAAGACGGAGGCTGAGGAGAGACCTGATAGAGGTCTACAAAATGATGAGAGGCACAGACAGGGTGGATAGTCAGAGGCTTTTCCCCAGGGTGGAAGTGTCAATTACAAGGGGGCACAGGTTCAAGGTGAGAGGGGGAAGGTTTAAGGGAGATGTGTGGAGGAAGTGTATGAACGGTATGCTTTGTCTGTTTAGCACTCAAGAAACAATACTTTTCACTGTATACTGATACATGTGACAATAATAAATCAAATCAAATCAAAAAGTTTTTCACACAGAGAGTGGTGGGTGCCTGGAACGCCCTGCCAGAGGAGATGGTGGAAGCAGGCCTGTGTATTTTCTGTTTATTGTCTGGATGTTGTCTGTGTATATCTGTGTATTGCCTGCATTTTGTCTGTGTATATCTGCTTATTGTCTGTGTATTGTCTGTGTATATCTGTGTATTGTCTGCATATTGTCTGTGTGTACCTGTGTATTGTCTGTGTATTGTCTGGATACTGCACGTGTATAGAACATAGAACAGTACAGCACAGAACAGGCCCTTCGGCCCACGATGTTGTGCCGAGCTTTATCTGAAACCAAGATCAAGCTATCCTACTCCCTATCGTTCTGGTGTGCTCCATGTGCCTATCCAATAACCGCTTAAATGTTCCTAAAGTGTCTGACTCCACTATCACTGCAGGCAGTCCATTCCACACCCCAACCACTCTCTGCGTAAAGAACCTACCTCTGATATCCTTCCTATATCTCCCACCACGATCCCTATAGTTATGCCCCCTTGTAATAGCTCCATCCACCCGAGGAAATAGTCTTTGAATGTTCACTCTATCTATCCCCTTCATCATTTTATAAACCTCTATTAAGTCTCCCCTCAGCCTCCTCTGCTCCAGAGAGAACAGCCCTAGCTCCCTCAACCTTTCCTCATAAGACCTACCCTCCAAACCAGGCAGCATCCTGGTAAATCTCCTCTGCACTCTTTCCAGTGTTTCCACATCCTTCTTATAGTGAGGTGACCAGAACTGCACACAATATTCCAAATGTGGTCTCACCAAGGTCCTGTACAGTTGCAGCATAACCCCACGGCTCTTAAACTCCAACCCCCTGTTAATAAAAGCTAACACACGATAGGCCTTCTTCACAGCTCTATCCACTTGAGTGGCAACCTTTAGAGATCTGTGGATATGGACCCCAAGATCTCTCTGTTCCTCCACAGTCTTCAGAACCCTACCTTTGACCCTGTAATCCACATTTAAATTAGTCCTACCAAAATGAATCACCTCACATTTATCAGGGTTAAACTCCATTTGCCATTTTTCAGCCCAGCTTTGCATCCTATCTATGTCTCTTTGCAGCCTACAACAGCCCTCCACCTCATCCACTACTCCACCAATCTTGGTGTCATCAGCAAATTTACTGATCCACCCTTCAGCCCCCTCCTCTAAGTCATTAATAAAAATTACAAAGAGCAGAGGACCAAGCACTGATCCCTGTGGCACTCTGCTAGCAACCTGCCTCCAGTCAGAAAATTTTCCATCCACCACCACCCTCTGTCTTCGATCAGATAGCCAGTTACCTATCCAATCGGCCAACTTTCCCTCTATCCCACACCTCCTTACTTTCATCATAAGCCGACCATGGGGGACCTTATCAAACGCCTTACTAAAATCCATGTATATGACATCAACTGCCCTACCTTCATGAACACACTTAGTTACCTCCTCAAAAAATTCAATCAAATTTGTGAGGCACGACTTGCCCTTCACGAATCCGTGCTGACTATCCCGGATTAATCTGCATCTTTCTAAATGGTCGTAAATCCCATCCCTCAGGACCTTTTCCATCAATTTACCAACCACCGAAGTAAGACTAACCGGTCTATAATTACCAGGGTCATTTCTATTCCCTTTCTTAAACAGAGGAACAACATTCACCACTCTCCAGTCCTCTGGCACCATCCCCGTGGACAGTGAGGACCCAAAGATCAAAGCCAAAGGCTCTGCACTCTCATCCCTTGCCTCCCAAAGAATCCTAGGATATATTTCATCAGGCCCAGGGGACTTATCGACCTTCAGTTTATTCAAAACTGCCAGGACATCCTCCCTCCGAACAACTCTTTCCTCCAGCCTATTAGCCTGTAACACCTTCTCTTCCTCAAAAACATGGCCTGCCTATTGTCTGCCTACTTTCTGTGTATATCTCAATATTGTCTGTGTATTTTCTGTGTATATCTGAGTATTGTCTGTGTATTTTCTGTGTATTTCTGTGTATTGTCTGTGTATTTTCTGTGTATTGTCTGGATACTGCACCTGCATTGTCTGCATATTGTCTGTGCATATCTGTGTATTGTCTGCGTTTTGTTTGTATATATCTGTGTATTGTCTGCGTATTGTCTGTATATATCTGTGTATTGTCTGTATATATCTGTGTATTGTCTGTCTGTTGTCTGGATACTGCACGTGCATTGTCTGCGTATTGTCTGTGTACATCTGTGTATTGTCTGCATTTTCTGGATACTGCATGTGTATTGTCTGCATCTTTTCTGTGTATATCTGTGTATTGTCTGCATATTGTCTGTGTACTGTCTGTGTATTGTCTGGATACTGTCCGTGAAACATTAGCAACATTTAAGAGGCAGCTGGATGGGTACATGAATAGGGAGGGAATAGAGGGATACGGACCGAGTCAGGGCAGAAGGTTTTGTTTTTAGTTTAGTTAGAGCATCATGAGCGGCACAGGCTTGGAGGGCCGAATGGCCTGTTCCTGTGCTGTACCCTTCTTTGTTGTTTGTTGTTTGTTCTTTGACTCTCGCCTCTCACGTTCAGCTGGATGCTGATTACTGGGGGGGGGGGGGGGGGGGGGGCGGGTGGATGGAATTATTCTTTATCCCCGAGTCTGTTTCAATATTAAAGCAACAACAGGAGTGGTTTTATTAAAGGCATGAAGAATGTGACTGGAGGATAATCACTTTGTTTCCCTGCCTGCTTAACCAAGTGTTAAATTAAGAAATTAGATTGAAATTAGGAATTGTATACCAGCTGGCTCCTGCTTTCGAATATTCGATGCTTCCTTAGGATAAAAGGACAACAAACAAATGGGATATTGTTGAGGTGCTTTCTGATAGAACACCCCATAAACCACAGGAGTTTCCAGCGCTTGGAGTCACAGGTAACGTGCACCGGCCCAATACACTTCTGTAAGAGGTGCCAAACGCATGGCAAGGAAAGGTTGGGAAAGTCGTTAATGTTCATATTTATTTCATGGAGGCAGTGTGCAGAGAGCAGGCTGTATTAATATCAAACCAGCTGCTTCCAGGCCAGTTACAGAGAGTGTTGCCAGGACGGAGAATGCCTGCTGTAACGCTGACTGCTCGTGTATTCCTGCTGCACCCCCTGGGCATTCCTGCGTATTGTTCGAGCGATGCCTGTTTATTGCACTGCATGTCTATGCACTGCATGAGAGTTGCCTGTGTATTGCTTGTAAAATTGCCTGTGTATTGACTCCGTAACACCAGCATTGCCTGCAATTTGCCTGCATACTGCATGTGCATTTTCTGTGTATTGTTGGGATACTGCATGTGAATTATCCGCGTATTATCTATCTATTATCTGTGTATTGTCTCTGTATTGTCTGGATGCGGCCTGCGTATTTTTTGTGTATTGGCTGGATACTGCCCGTGTATTGTCTGCGTATTGCCTGTGTATAGTCTGCATATTGCCCATGTATTGCCCGTGTATTGTCTGTGTATTGCCCATGTATTGCCCATGTATTTTCTGCATATTGCCTGTGTATTATCTGTGTATTTCCCGTGTATTATCTGTGTATTTTCTGCATATTGCCTGTGTAAGATCTGTGTATTGGCCATGTATTTTCCGTGTATTGCCCATGTATTGTCTGCACATTGCCCGTGTATTGTCTGTGTATTGCCCATTTATTGTCTGCGTATTTCTCATGTATTGTCTGTGTATTGCCAGTGTATTGCCTGTATATTTTCTGTTTATTGCCCGTGTATGTCTGCATATTGTCTGCATATTGTCTGTGTATTGTCTGTGTATTGTCTGTGTATTGTCTGTGTATTGCTGGTGTATTGTCTGCGCATGGCTCGTGTATTGTCTGCATATTGCCCATGTATTGACTAAAAACATACCATACGCTCCTTAAAATCTGTAATATCATAAATATCATAATTACACACTTGTGACCGCAAAGTTGGCATGCAATATTTGAGATGTGGTCTCACCAACGCCCTGTACAGTTGTCGTAAGGTTTCCCTACTTGTATATTCCACTCCGATTGCAAACGCTCCCAGTACATTTATCTCCCTAATTACTTGCTGTACCTGCATATTAACTCTTTGTGATTCATGTACAAGGACACTCAGATCCCTCTGTACCACAGCAGAAATACTAGCACGGAGCAGTTGGGCCGAATGGCCTGTTTCTGTGCTGTACGCTTATTGTAGAATTGATGGTTCCCTGTGCTTACCAGCGCAAGTTGTGAAATTAAATTCAACAAATCTGGTAATTACTGGACTGGCATTAAAAAAACGACCATGAAATCTGCTAAACTGTCAGACAAATCCAACAGATTTACGAATGTCCTTCAGGGAAGGAAACCTGTCAGTCCTCTGATCTGCTCTTTGTGATTCCAACAACGCTCAAGAAGCTCAACACCATCCAGGACAAAGCAGCCTCGCTTGACTGGAACACCAACCACCACCTTAAACATTCACTCCCTTCACCACCGATGAACAGTGGCAGCACCGTGAACCATAGCACAGGTGGTTAGCACTGCTGCCTCACAGCGCCAGGGACCCAGGTTCAATCCCTTGGGTGACTGTGTGTTCATAGGAATTTACACAGGAATTAGGAGCAGAAGTAGGCAGATTCAGCCCTTCGAACCTGCTCCGCCATGTTCATAGAAACATAGAAAAACTACAGCACAAACAGGCCCTTCGGCCCACAAGTTGTGCCGAACACATCCCTACCTTCTAGACCTACCTATAACCCTCCATCCTATTAAGTCCCATGTACTCATCCAGGAGTCTCTTAAAAGACCCTATTGAGTTCGCCTCCACCACCACTGACGGCAGCCGATTCCACTCGCCCACCACCCTCTGTGTGAAAAACTTACCCCTAACATCTCCCCTGTACCTACCCCCCAGCACCTTAAACCTGTGTCCTCTCGTAGCAGACATTTCCACCCTGAGAAAAAGCCTCTGAGAGTCCACCCGATCTATGCCTCTCAACATCTTATATACCTCTATTAGGTTTCCTCTCATCCTTCGTCTCTCCAAGGAGAAAAGACCGAGCTCCCTCAGCCTATCCTCATGAGGCATGCCACTCAATCCAGGCAACATCCTTGTAAATCTCCTCTGCACCCTTTCAATCTTTTCCACATCCTTCCTATAGTGAGGCGGCCAGAACTGAGCACAGTACTCCAAGTGGGGTCTGACGAGGGTCTTATATAGCTGCATCATTATCCCCGGACTCCTAAACTCAATCCCTCGATTGATAAAGGCCAGCACACCATACGCCTTCTTAACCACCTCCTCCACCTGCGGGGCCGATTTTAGAGTCCTAGGGACCCGGACCCCAAGTTCATAGAACCCTACAGCACAGAAGGAGGCCTTTCGGCCCATTGAGTCCACATCGACCACAGTCCCACCCAGGTCCTATTCCCGTAACCCCAGGCATTTACCCTGCTGATCCCCCTGACACTAGGGTCAATTTAGCATGGCCAATATGAGTGGGCTTCCTCCGGGTGCTCCGGTTTCTTCTCACACTCCAAAGATGTGCAGGTGCAACTGGCCATGATAAATTGCTCCTTAGTGTCCAAAGGTGTGTAGGTTTGATGGATTGGATTTGGGGCGGCACGGTAGCACAGTGGTTAGCACTGCTGCCTCGCAGCTCCAGGGACCTGGGTTCGATTCCCGGCTCGGGTCACTGTCTGTGTGGAGTTTGCACATTCTCCCCGTGTCTGCGTGGGTTTCCTCCGGGTGCTCCGGTTTCCTCCCACAGTCCAAAGATGTGCGGGTTAGGTTGATTGGCCATGATAAAATTGCCCCTTAGTTTCCTGAGATGCGTAGGTGAGAGGGATTAGTGGATAAAATATGTAGGGATATGGGGGTAGGGCCTGGGTGGGATTGTGGTCGGTGCAGGCTCGATGGGCCGAATGGCCTCTTTCTGCACTGTAGGGTTTCTATAATTCTATGGTCATGCTAAATTGCCCCTTAGTGTCCCAAGATGTGCAGGCTAGGTGGATTGGCCATGCCAAATTGTCCTTTAGTAGGTTAGATAGATTAAACATCTTTAGAGTCACAGGGATAGGGTGGGGTGAGGGTCTAGGTAAGATAATCGCAGAGGGTTAGCGCAGACTCAATGAGTGGAATTTTACCTCCCGCCCGCCATGGAAATTGGAGCAGGAGAGGGGCGGAAAATGGGAAGATCTGTTGACCTTGAGTGGGATTTTACGGTTTTGGGACGAGCGAGGCCACAAAGTCCTGCCCAATGGGCCAAATGGCCTCTTCTGCACTGTAGGGAATCTATGATTCTATGATCTACAAGACGCACTGCAGCAATCCGCCAAGGCTCCTTCAGCGGCATCTTTCTTCCATCTTCCTTTTAGTTTCTGTGCTGTAGGGATGTTAGCATCTTCTCAGGGATGTTTAAACTGTGGCCAGTGCGGTTCTGCCCTCCACACCACCTTTCCAGCCCTGGGCCGATGGTGAGTACAGAATAGGGCTTTAGTCAGAGGATCCCACCGTCACATATCCCAGTGGACAGTAAGCACACTGAGCTGCAGGAATGTTGCTCATTGGGGAGTGGGACCTTTGCACATTTGCAAA
Organism: Mustelus asterias; assembly: GCF_964213995.1. Taxonomy (NCBI): domain Eukaryota; kingdom Metazoa; phylum Chordata; class Chondrichthyes; order Carcharhiniformes; family Triakidae; genus Mustelus; species Mustelus asterias. The sequence goes on from NC_135824.1 coordinate 60,763,373, forward strand.
CTTGTCAACTCTCTCAAGTCGTGCTTGCCCGAGCGTCAGAGACCCCAATGGGACATGCAGCCCAATTATCCCCTGGGTACCAGCTGAGGTTCCGACCGATGGAGTAAAGAATTCGACAATATCTTTGACTATGGAAATTTGGCATGTCAGCTACGACTCTCACCAACCTTTACGGATGCACCATAGAAAGCTTTCTTTCTGGTTGTATCACAGCTTGGTATGGCTCCTGCTCTGCCCAAGACCACAAGAAACTACAAAAGATCGTGAATGTAGCCCAATCCATCACGCAAACCAGCCTCCCATCCATTGACTCTGTCTACACTTCCCGCTGCCTCGGCAAAGCAGCCAGCATAATTAAGGACCCCACGCACCCTGGACATTCTCTCTTCCACCTTCTTCCGTTGGGAAAAAGATACAAAAGTCTGAGGTCACGTACCAACCGACTCAAGAACAGCTTCTTCCCTGCTGCTGTCAGACTTTTGAATGGACCTACCTTGCATCAAGTTGATCTTTCTCTACACCCTAGCTATAACTGTAATACTACATTCGGCACTCTCATTTCCTTCTCTATGAACAGTATGTTCTGTCTGTATAGCCCGCAAGGAGCAATACTTTTCACTCTATACTAATACTAATGTTGACAGATGCTTTGCAGATGAAACAAAGATATGTAGAGGGACAGGTAGTATTGAGGAAGCAGGGGGGCTGCAGAAGGACTTGGACAGGTTAGGAGAGTGGGCAAAGGAGTGGCAGGTGGAATACAATGTGGGAAAGTGTGAGGTTATGCACTTTGGAAGGAGGAATGGAGGCATAGACTATTTTCTAAATGGGGAAATGCTTAGGAAATCAGAAACACAAAGGGACTTGGGAATCATTGTTCAAGATTCTCTCAAGGTTAACGTGCGGGTTCAGTCGGCAGTTAGGAAGGCAAATGTAATGTCAGCATTCATGTCGAGAGGGCTAGAATACAAGAGCAGGGATGTACTTCTGAGGCTGTATAAGGCTCTGGTCAGACCCCATTTGCAGTATTGTGAGCAGTTTTGAGCCCGTGTCTAAGGAAGGATGTGCTGGCCTTGGAAAGGGTCCAGAGGAGGTTCACAAGAATGATCCCTGGAATGAAGAGCTTGTCTTATGAGGAACGTTTGAGGACTTAGGGTCTGTACTCGTTAGAGTTTCGAAGGCTGAGGAGGGATCTTATTGAAACTTACAGGATACTGTGAGGCCTGGATAGAGTTGACGTGGAGAGGGTGTTTCCACTCGTAGGAAAAACTAGAACCAGAGGGCACAACCTCAGGCTAAAGGGACGATCCTTTAAAACAGAGATGAGGAGGAATTTCTTCAGCCAGAGAGTGGGGTGAATCTGTGGAACTTTTTGTCGCAGAAGGGCTGTGGAGGCCAGGTCATTGAGTGTCTTTAAGACACAGATAGATAAGTTCTTGATTAATGAGGGGATCAGGGGTTATGGGGAAAAGGCAGGAGAATGGGGATGAGAAAAATATCAGCCATGATTGAATGGCGGAGCAGACTCGATGGGCCGAGTGGTTTAATTCTGCTCCTATGTCTTATGGTCTTACGTGACAATAATAAATCAAATCGAATCAAAAAAAATCCTCGACAAAGTGACCCTTCCCAACTGTCGCTCACACTCCTAGTGTCTTCATTGTCTCAGTCCTTGGTGTGTCTTTATTTCGAGTTTGCCTCTGCGTCCTTTTGCCCGTGGAGGGAGCGATCTGAGTTTAATATTATCTGCGCTGCTTCATTACTTATTCATCTCCAGTCTTCCTTTGTAACAGATGAGGGGCCAGGCTCCGCAGCATTGCCTGAAGGGAGGGAATGTCTTCAGGTTGACCCACTGTTGAATGAAGCAGTTAAAAGCAGTCTGAGCAGAACATTGTGTGGTTTGCGCAGGGGCTCTTGACTAATCAGGGAATATTATTCCACATTCAGTTTCCTTTATCATTAATTATGACTCCAAATTGTGTTGATGCAGACATTTACTCACTTCCCCTAGATGTCCTGTCTCTCCATATTTGATCATCTTTACATCATTTGTCAGGTGCCTGTATCTAAATGATTAGAAATTGTGTTCCCAACAAAACCAATCAAAACAAAGAACAAAGAAAATTACAGCACAGGAACAGGCCCTTCGGCCCTCCAAGCCTGCACCGACCATGCTGCCGACTGAACTAAAACTCCCTACCCTTCCGGGGACCGTATCCCTCTATTCCCATCCTATTCATGTATTTGTCAAGACGCCTCTTAAAAATCACTATCGTATCTGCTTCCACTACCTCCCCCGGCAGCGAGTTCCAGGCACCCACCACCCTCTGTGTAAAAAACATGCCTCGTACATCTCCTTTAAACCTTGCCCCTCGCACCTTAAACCCTATGCCCCCTTGTAATTGACTCTTCCACCCTGGGAAAAAGCTTCTGACTATCCACTCTGTCCGTGCCCCTCATAATCTTGTAGACTTCTATCAGGTCGCCCCTCAACCTCCGTCATTCCAGTGAGAACAAACCAAGTTTCTCCAACCTCTCCTCATAGCTAATGCCCTCCATACCAGGCAACATCCTGGCAAATCTTTTCTGTACCCTCTCCAAAGCCTCCACATCCTGTGGTGAACAGAATTGAACCTGGATATGATGTGGAGATCATAGAAATCATAGAAACCCTACAGTGCAGAAGGAGGCCATTCGGCCCATCGAGTCTGCACCGACCACAATCCCACCCAGGCCCTACCCCCACATATTTTACCCGCTAATCCCTCTAACCTACACATTCCAGGACTCTAAGGGGCAATTTTTTAACCTGGCCAATCAACCTAACCCGCACATCTTTGGACTGTGGGAGGAAACCGGAGCACCCGGAGGAAACCCACGCAGACACGAGGAGAATGTGCAAACTCCACACAGACAGTGACCCAAGCCGGGAATCGAACCCGGGACTCTGGAGCTGTGAAGCAGCAGTGCTAACCACTGTGCTACTGTGCCGCCCAAGCAGTGCTAACTTTAGATGCCAGCATTGGACTGGGGTCGGCACAGTAAGAAGTCTCACAACACCAGGTTAAAGTCCAACAGGTTTATTTGGAATTACGAGCTTTTGGAGCACTGGTCCTTCACCGGGACTACTGGATACTCACCTGATGAAGGAGCAGCGCTCCGAAAGCTCATGGTTTCCAATAAACCTGTTGGACTTTAACCTGGTGTTGTGAGACTTCTTACAATACCTCGATAATCTAAAGTTTTAAGTTTATTAATTACTGTCACAAGAAGGCTTACATTAACGCTGCAGTGAAGTTACTGTGAAAATCTCCCAGCGGCCACATTCCGGTGCCTGTTCGGGTACACTGAGGGAGAATTTAGAATGGTCAAGCAGATCTTTCGGACTGTGGGAGGCAACCGGAGCACCCGGAGGAAACCCACGCAGACAAGGGGAGAACATGCAGACTCCGCACAGGCAGTGACCCAAGCCGGGAATCGAACCCGGGTCTCTGGCGCTGTGAGGCAGCGATGCTAACCACTGTGCCACCGTGCTATTGGGAGAAGGGAAATTAAGGATGATAAGTTTTGTGAATTAACTTGTAGAATTCTAATTTTGTAGAAATTCTCACTCCAATCGGCTGTATGAATCGAGAGTCCCTCTGTGAAAATAAAAAAGACACAGGAATTTTTCGAAGTTTTCTCATCCATTCAAGTTCTGAGGATAATTTCTCAGTTCAGGTTCTTTAATGTTCTGCGATTAGGCCAACTGACCCTTTCACAGAACACACACTTTGCCGACTATTAGCTCAGACTAATTGGAGACCAAAACGTTGAGGTTTTATTTTACGAATTTACACGCTCTTTGGGAAAGAATGAATTAAAGGTTTACTTGGGACTTCCTACAGCTGCCTTTTCTGCTTACAGAGTCATTTTATATTCATGTTAAGATTCCCACACACTGACACTGCTCACATGGCTGGTTTCAATCTCTAGGGGACAGCAAGTAAAGAGACAGCAGATGGATTTCACTGCAATTAAAGTTGTCTTTGGCCAAAGGAGAAGGCGGAAGAGGAATCGGCAGCTGTGGCTATGGGACCTCAGGGAGGAAACTGAGGCAATGGTAGAGTTATCTCCCTGGAGCTCACTGTCTGGATTGGGAGGAGCAGAGGGCTTAAGGGAACACACACACGATTGGCCAAATGGCCTCCTTGTGTGCCAAAGCTATTGTAATGTATCTCTAAGGGCGATTGTTATACCATTGTGAGATAGGATGTCATGTAGGCTCCCATCTATCGCGAGGCAGAACAGAGCAACAGTCCCACAGATCATCCATGTTCTGGCAGCACAGTGGTTAGCACTGCTGCCGCACAGCGCCAGGGACCCGGGTTCGATTCCGGACTTGGGTCACTGTCTGTGCGGAGTCTGCACGTTCTCCCTGTGTCTGTGTGGGTTTCCTCCGGGTGCTCCAGTTTCCTCCCACAGTTTGAACGAATATCATAGAATCATAGATCATAGAATCAAAGTATCCTACAGTGCAGAAGGAGGCCATTCAGCCCATCGAGTCTGCACCGACCACAATCCCACCCAGGCCCTATCCCCATAACCCCACACATTTACTCCAGCTAGTTCCCCTAACACTAAGGGGCAATTTAGCATGGCCAATCAACCTAACCCGCACATCTTTGTACTGTGGGAGGAAACTGGAGCACCCGGAGGAAACCTACGCAGACACGAGGGGAACGTGCAAACTCCACACAGACAGTGACCCAAGCTGGGAATCAAACCCGGGTCCCTGGTGCTGTGAGGCAGCAGTGCTAACCACTGTGCCACTGTGCTGCCCCAAGATGTGCAGGATTGGATTGGATTGGCCATGCTAAATTTTGATTTTGATTTGATTAGATTTATTGTCACATTTATTAGTATATAGTGAAAAGTATTGTTTCTTGCGCACTATACAGCCAAAGCATACCGTTTATAGAGAAGGAAAGGAGAGAGTGCAGAATGCAGTGTTACAGTCATAGCTAGGGTGTAGAGAAAGATCAACTTAGTGCGAGGTAGGTCCATTCAAATGTCTGACAGCAGCAGGGAAGAAGCTGTTCTTAAGTTGGTTAGTACGTGACTTCAGACTTTTGTATCTTTTTCCCAATGGAAGAAGGTGGAAGAGAGAATGTCTGGGGTGCATGGGGTCCTTGATTATGCTGGCTGCTTTTCCGAGGCAGTGGGAAGTGTAGATGGAGTCAACGGATGGGAGGCTGGTTTGCGTGATGGACTGGAATTCAATCCTGACCCTTTGCAGTTTTTTGCGGTCTTGGGCAGAGCAGGAGCCACACCAGGCTGTGATACAACCAGAAATAGTGCTTTCTATGGTGCAATTGTCCTTTAGTGTCCAAAGATGTGCATATTGGGTGGATTGGCCATGCTAAATTGCCCCTTAGTGTCCAAAGATGTGCAGGTTGGGTGGATTGGCCATACTGAGTTGCCCCTTAGTGTCCAAAGATGTGTAGGTTAGAGGGATTGGCCATGCTAAATTGCCCTTAGTGTCCAAAGATGTGCAGGTTAGATGGATTGGCCATGCTAAATTGCCCTTAGTGTCCAAAGATGTGTGGGTTGGGTGGATTGGCCATGGTAAAAATGCATGGGGTTACGGGGATATGGCCTGAGTGAATGTGCTTTCAGGGAGTCAGTGCAGACCCGATTGGCTGAATGGCCTTTCTCTGCACTGTACAGATTGTATTGTTCTGCAGAGCGGCCCAGTTATAACTGTATTTATAGAGTCTTAGCTTCAAATATAGAACCCACATCATTGTTCCACAAATCCTTGTTGTAAGAAAGGTACACTTGGGATAGACTGAGCAGTAACTATTGTATAAAAGTCAGGAGGGGCAGTATTCTTTATGCTGCACTTCATCACTTTCAGTGGAATGGTAGGAAGTGATCGCAGGACGGCCTCCCTCTCTAACCTCAGCCTGAGTCTGGCCTTCCAATCTGCACCTCCCCAGTCTCGAGCAGGGAGAGTGTGGGGGATGGTGGTGATCAGAATCGATTCATCACCCTGCAGGGGGTCAGCAAGACAACACAAATGTATTCCACCACACGGCTTACTGAGAGGTCACGCACGCATCCACACTAATACACACTGTGTACCTAAGGCCAGCTAATGAGGCAAACTCTCACTAAGTGCCTGTCCCAGTGAGGTACAGGCTGTTTCCAGGCTGTTTCCTACCTCAGCATAACTGGACAGTCACAGTTCCAGGGTCCGAGCACCACCAAATCCCGACTGTCCCACACAGAATAAACCAGGCCTAAAATCTTCACTGCAGAGTAACACCAAGCAATCACTGTCTGAGCGCCATGTTTAAACTGTTAACTGGGAATGTCCACTGGGACAGGGAGCTTTACTCTGTATCTACCCCGTGCTGTACCTGTCCTGGGAGTGTTTGATGGGGGACAGTGTAGAGGGAGCTTTACTCTGTATCTCACCCCGTGCTGTACCTGTCCTGGGAGTGTTTGATGGGGGACAGTGTAAAGGGAGCTTTACTCTGTATCTAACACCGTGCTGTACCTGTCTTGGGAGTGTTTGATGGGGACAATGTAGAGGGAGCTTTACTCTGTATCTCACCCCGTGCTGTACCTGTCCTGGGAGTGTTTGATGGAGACAGTGTAGAGGGAGCTTTACTCTGTATCTAACCCCGTGCTGTACCTGTCCTTGGAGTGTTTGATGGGGGACAGTGTAGAGGGAGCTTTACTCTGTATCTAACCCCGTGCTGTACCTGTCCTGGGAGTGTTTGATGGGGGACAGTGTAGAGGGAGCTTTACTCTGTATCTAACCCCGTGCTGTACCTGTCCTGGGAGTGTTTGATGGGGGACAGTGTAGAGGGAGCTTTACTCTGTATCTAACCCCGTGCTGTACCTGTCCTGGGAGTGTTTGATGGGGGACAGTGTCGAGGGAGCTTTACTCTGTATCTAACACCGTGCTGTATCTGTCCTGGGAGTATTTGATGGGCAGTGTAGAGGGAGTTTTACTCTGTATCTAACCCCGTGCTGTATCTGTCCTGGGAGTGTTTGATGGGGACAGTGTAGAGGGAGTTTTACTCTGTATCTAACCCCGTGCTGTATCTGTCCTGGGAGTGTTTGATGGGGACAGTGTAAAGGGAGCTTTACTCTGTATCTAACCCCGTGCTGTATCTGTCCTGGGAGTGTTTGATGGGGACAGTGTAGCGGGAGCTTTACTCTGTATCTAACCCCGTGCTGTACCTGTCCTGGGAGTGTTTGATGGGGGACAGTGGAGAGAGAGCTTTACTCTGTATCTAACCCCGTGCTGTATCTGTCCTGGGAGTGTTTGATGGGGGACAGTGTAGAGGGAGCTTTACTCTGTATCTAACCCCGTGCTGTATCTGTCCTGGGAGTGTTTGATGGGGGACAGTGGAGAGAGAGCTTTACTCTGTATCTAACCCCGTGCTGTACCTGTCCTGGGAGTGTTTGATGGGGGACAGTGTAGAGGGAGCTTTACTCTGTATCTAACCCCATGCTGTATTCTCTTCCTTGTCAGAACATTCTGGATTTAGATTATTTTTGAGACCCAGAGATGAGCCTTTAAAATGCACACTTTGCCTCCTGGTTGTAACATCTCCTTTGATTTGCTTTTCTTCAGAAATTATTGCTTTAGAGTCCAGCTGACTGAGTTTAGCCCTGGTGGGGAGTTTATATTATTTCTGAAATGCTATTAACCATCAGTACATTGATTGGCAAAGCTTGCCAATAGTACAAGCGGTGAGGCAGCATCAATGGATTCAGAATCCACTGACAATACACTTGACTCTGAGTTCATTTCTTTGTTTGCTGTCAGTTCACTAATGGGCTCGAACCATCCCACAGCGAGTGACCTCGAACTGACTGTGCTTTTTCAGACTCAGTTCACTCTCAGAGTATGGTGTCCCAGGTGGTGCCTTTACAGCTGCATTGAGAACGGTAACAGGTGAACTATTCTGATATTTCGCCAGTGGATATTATGATTAATTGCCCTGAGTTATTGATCCGAGATTGATCATTTCTCTTCTCTTTGTCCATCCTCATCTTTTCACCTCTCCCCATTTTGTTTGTTTTCCTGATGGCCCCGATCTCTCTCTCCGCCCTGACATCTTTTCCCTCCCTTCCTCTGTGTCCAATTTCTCGTCCTCCTCTTTCTACATGGCTCCACTGCCCTCTCTCTCCTTTTCCAGCACCATAAACCCCCTCACATTTTTATCCCTCTCCAGTCCTAATCAAGACTCATATTAAAGGTGAAATGTTATCTTGTTTCTCTCTCCGCAGATCCTGCCAGTCCTGTTCAGTTTTTTTCCAGTATTTTATTGCTCCCTGCCCATCCTCCTCCCTCATCCCTTCCATCCCTCCTTCTCTCCATCCCTCCCTCTCTCCATCACTCCCTCTATCCATCCCTCCTTCTCTCCATCCCTCCCTCTCTCCATCACTCCCTCTATCCATTTTTCTTGCTGGTAATGGCTTCAGGGATGGCAGTTCAGGCAGTATGCTGCATCTCCTGTGGGATGTATGTGGTGAGGAAATCCAGTAGTGTTTCAGGAGATTTTAGTTGTAAGAAGTGCATTAGATTGCAGCTTCTGGAGGAGCGTGTAAAGGAGCTGGAGGGGGAGGTAGAGGAACTCCGCATAATTCGGGAGGCGGAGGTGGAAGTTGATAGGAGTTATAGAGAAATAGTAACTCCTAGAAATGAGGCTTGGGTCAATGCCAGGAGGAGGGGTAAGAAGCAATCGGGAAGACAATCCCCTGGGGCGGTTCCCCTCCATAATAGGTTTTCGGTGCTGGAGGCTACAGTTGAGGAGGAATCAACTGAGCATAGAGAGCAGATCTCTGGGGGTGAGCCGAGTGAGAAAGCTCAGGTGGTTAGGGGCTGTAAAAGACTGGGCCTTGTGATTGGGGACTCCACAATTAAGGGGACAGATAGGAGGGTCGGAACTAAAGGTAGGGACTCAGGGTTGGTGTGTTGCCTACCAGGGGCTGGGGTCCGGGATGTGTCTGACAGGGTATTCAGGACTCTTAGGGGGGAGGGAGATAAACCACAAGTTATTGTACATGTGGGGACACACGACATAGGGAGGATAGGGGAAGGGGATATTAGGCAGGGATTTATGGAGTTGGGGTGGAAACTAAAGGCCAAGACTGACAGAGTGGTTATCTCTGGACTCTTGCCTGTACCACGGGATAGTTTAGAGAGGAATAGGGAGAGGGAAGGTTTGAATTCATGGCTGAGGGGATGGTGCAGGAGGGAGGGGTTCAGGTACTTAAGCAATTGGGGCTCGTACTGGGGAAGGTGTGACCTCTATGAGAAGGATGGTCTACACCTTAATCAGAAGGGGACCAATATCCTGGGGGGTAAATTTGCTAAGGCCATGCAGGGAGGTTTAAACTGATTCGGGGGGGGGGAGGGATCCTGAGTAGTGGGGCTGAAAGTGAGGGATGCATGGATGGGGACTGCAATGCACGGCATTGCAGAGGTGGGGTGGAGCAGGGTTTGAAATGTGTATACTTCAATGCCAGGAGTATTCGCAATAAAGTGGGTGAACTTGCAGCGTGGATCAGTACCTGGGACTTCGATGTTGTGGCTATTTCAGAGACATGGATAGAGCAGGGGCAGGAATGGATGCTGCAGGTCCCGGGGTTCAAATGTTTTAGTCGAAGTAGGGAAGGAGGTAGAAGAGGGGGAGGGGTAGCATTATTGGTCAGAGATTGTATCACAGTGTCAGAGAGGAGGTTTGATGAGGACTTATCTGTTGAGGTAGTATGGGCGGAGATTAGAAATAGGAGAGGAGAGGTCACCCTGTTGGGAGTCTTTTATAGACCTCCTAAAAGTTCTAGAGAGGTTGAGGAAAGGATTGCGGAGTCAATCCTGCTTAGGAGTGAAAGTAATAGGGCAATTGTTATGGGGGATTTTAACTTGACTAATATTGACTGGAATTGTTATAGCTCTAGCTCGTTAGAGGGGTCAGTTTTTGTTCAAAGCGTGCAGGAAGGTTTTTTGACTCAGTATGTAGACAGGCCAACTAGAGGTGAGGCTATATTGGATCTGGTGCTGGGAAATGAGCCAGACCAGGTGCTAGACTTGGAAGTTGGTGTGCATTTTGGTGATAGTGACCACAATTCGGTTACGTTCACCTTAGTGATGGAAAGGGATAGGCATGAACCTCGGGCCAGTGGTTTTAGCTGGGGGAAGGGTAATTATGAGGCTATTAGGAGAGAATTAGGAAACATAGGTTGGACTAGGAGATTACAGGGACTGGGAACGTCCGACATGTGGAGTTTTTTCAAGGAGCAGCTACTGCGAGTCTGTGATAGGTATGTCCCTGTCAGGCAAGGAGGAATTGGTAGGGCTAGGGAACCGTGGTGCACCAAAAAAGTTTCTTTGTTGGTTAAAAAGAAAAAGGAGGCTTATGTTCGGATGAGACGTGAGCACTCGGGTAGTGCACTAGAAAGCTTTAGATTGGCTAAGAGGGAGTTGAAGAGCGAGCTTAGAAGGGCTAAAAGGGGACATGAGAAGACTTTGGCGGATAGGGTTAAAGAGAATCCTAAGGCGTTCTATAGGTATGTCAAGAACAGAAGGTTGGTTAGGGCAAGTTTAGGGCCAGTTATAGATGGCAGAGGGAAGTTATGTGTGGAACCGGAGGAGATTGGTGAAGCATTGAACCAATATTTCTCTTCGGTGTTCACGCAAGGGGACATGAATATAGCTGAGGAGGACACTGGGTTGCAAGGGAGTAGAATAGACAGTATTACAGTTGATAAGGAGGATGTGCAGGATATTCTGGAGGGTCTGAAAATAGATAAATCCCCTGGTCCGGATGGGATTTATCCAAGGATTCTCTGGGAGGCAAGAGAAGTGATTGCAGAGCCTCTGGCTCTGATCTTCAGGTCGTCGTTGGCCTCTGGTATAGTACCAGAAGATTGGAGGTTAGCGAATGTTGTCCCATTGTTTAAGAAGGGGAACAGAGACTTCCCCGGGAATTATAGACCGGTGAGTCTCACTTCTGTTGTCGGCAAGATGTTGGAAAAAATTATAAGGGATAGGATTTATAGTTATTTGGAGAGTAATGAATTGATAGGTGATAGTCAGCATGGTTTTGTGGCAGGTAGGTCGTGCCTTACTAACCTTATTGAGTTTTTTGAGAAAGTGACCAAGGAGGTGGATGGGGGCAAGGCAGTGGACGTGGTATATATGGATTTTAGTAAGGCGTTTGATAAGGTTCACCATGGTAGGCTTCTGCAGAAAATGCAGATGTATGGGATTGGGGGTGATCTAGGAAATTGGATCAGGAATTGGCTAGCGGATAGGAAACAGAGGGTGGTGGTTGATAGTAAATATTCATCATGGAGTGCGGTTACAAGTGGTGTACCTCAGGGATCTGTTTTGGGGCCACTGCTGTTTGTAATATTTATTAATGATCTGGATGAGGGTATAGTTGGGTGGATTAGCAAATTTGCTGATGACACCAAAGTCGGTGGTGTGGTAGACAGTGAGGAAGGGTGTCGTAGTCTGCAGGAAGACTTAGACAGGTTGCAAAGTTGGGCCGAGAGGTGGCGGATGGAGTTTAATGCGGAGAAGTGTGAGGTAATTCACTTTGGTAGGAATAACAGATGTGTTGAGTATAGGGCTAACGGGAGGACTTTGAATAGTGTGGAGGAGCAGAGGGATCTAGGTGTATGTGTGCATAGATCCCTGAAAGTTGGGAATCAAGTAGATAAGGTTGTTAAGAAGGCATATGGTGTCTTGGCGTTTATTGGTAGGGGGATTGAATTTAGGAGTCGTAGCGTTATGTTGCAACTGTACACAACTCTGGTGCGGCCGCACTTGGAGTACTGTGTGCAGTTCTGGTCCCCACATTACAGGAAGGATGTGGAGGCTTTGGAGAGGGTGCAGAGGAGGTTTACCAGGATGTTGCCTGGTATGGAGGGGAGATCCTATGAGGAGAGGCTGAGGGATTTGGGATTGTTTTCGCTGGAAAGGCGGCGGCTAAGAGGGGATCTTATTGAAACATATAAGATGATTAGAGGTTTAGATAGGGTGGATAGTGATAGCCTTTTTCCTCTGATGGAGAAATCCAGCACGAGGGGGCATGGCTTTAAATTGAGGGGGGGTAGTTATAGAACCGATGTCAGGGGTAGGTTCTTTACCCAGAGGGTGGTGAGGGATTGGAATGCCCTGCCAGCATCAGTAGTAAATGCGCCTAGTTTGGGGGCGTTTAAGAGATCCGTAGATAGGTTCATGGACGAAAAGAAATTGGTTTAGGTTGGAGGGTCACAGTTTTTTTTTTAACTGGTCGGTGCAACATCGTGGGCCGAAGGGCCTGTTCTGCGCTGTAATGTTCTATGTTCTATGTTCTATGTTCTATCGTTCCTTTTCTCCATACCTCCTTCTCTCTATCCCTCCCTCTATCCATCGCTCCCCCTCTCCATCCCTCCCTCTCACCATCGCTCCTTCCCTCCATACCTCCTTCTCTCCATAACTCCCTCTATCCATTGTTCCCTCTCTTTATCCCTCCCTCTCGCCATCCCTCCCTCTTGCCTTCACTCCTTTCCTCTATACTTCGCTCTCTCCATCACTCCCTCTATCCATCACTTCTCCTCTCCATCCCTCCCTCTCTCCATCCCTCCCTCTCGCCATCACTCCTTCCCTCCATACCTCCTTCTTTCCACCCCTCCCCCTCTCCCTCTCTCCATACATCCCTCTCTCCATACTTTCCTCTCTCCATGCCTCCCTCTATCCATTGCTCCTTCTCTCCATCCCTCGCTCTATCCATTGCTCCTTCTCTCCATCCCTCCCTCTCTCCATTGTTCCTTATAGGAGTAAGGATGTCTTGCTGCAGTTATACAGGGCCTTGGCAAGGCTACACCTTGAGTAATGAGTGCAGTTTTGGTCTCCTGGTCTGAGGAAGGATGTTCTTACTATTGAGGGAGTCCAGCGAAGGTTCACCAGACTGATTCCTGGAATGGCAGGACTGACATATGAAGAGAGACTGGAACAACTGGGCTTATAGCCACTGGAATTTAGAAACATAAAATCCTGATGGGACTGGACAGGCTAGATGCGGGAAGAATGCTCCCGATGTTGGGGAAGTCCAGAACTAAGGGTCACAGTCTGAGAATAAGGGATAAGCCATTCAGGACTGAGATGAGGAAGAACTTCTTCACTCAGAGAGTTGTGAACCTGTGGAATTCCCCACCACAGAAAGCTGTTGGGGCCAGTTCATAGAATCAGAGAATCATAAAACCATAGGATCCCTTCAGTACAGAGGGAGGCCATTCGACACATCGAGTCTGTACTGACCACAATCCCACCCAGGCCCTATCCCCGTAACCCCCACACATTTACCCTGCTAATCCCCCTGATACTAGGGCCAATTTTAGCATGGGCAATTAACCTAATCCGCACATCTTTGGAGTTTGATAGATATGTTCAAGAGGGAGCTGGACGTGGCCCTTGTGGCTAAAGGGATCAAGGGGTATGGAGGGAAAGCAGGAGTGGGATACTGAGACTGAGACATCATATGGAATGGCGGTGCAGGCTCGAGGGGCCGAATGGCCTATTCCTGCATCCATTTTCTATCACTCCATCACTCCCTCTCTGTGTATGTTCTAAGAATGATCGCACTGGAGGGGGTGCAGAGGAGGTTCACCAGGATGCTGCCTGGGATGGAACATTGAAGTTATGAGGAGAGGTTGGATAGGCTTGGGTTGCTTTCTCTGGGGTGGCGCGGTAGCACAGTGCACTGCTGCTTCACAGCTCCAGGGACCTGGGTTCGATTCCCGGCTTGGGTCACTGTCTGTGTGGAGTTTGCACATTCTCCTCGTGTCTGTGTGGGTTTCCTCCGGGTGCTCCGGTTTCCTCCCACACTCCAAAGATGTGACCCTCTCCAATCTGCAAAGCGACAGGGATTCTAAACTGGCATTCAGGCTTCCAATCACAGCCCTCCCCTCTGCCTGGGGTGCTGACTCAGGATTGGATCATGAGGGTTGATCGAGTTCTTCGAGGAAGTGACGAAGATGATTGATGAGGGTAGGGCAGTGGATGTTGTCTACATGGACTTCAGTAAGGTCTTTGACAAGGTCCCTCATGGCAGACTGGTGCAGAAGGTGAAGTCGCATGGGATCAGAGGTGAGCTGGCAAGGTGGATACAAAACTGGCTCAGTCAAAGAAGTCATGATGTGGAGATGCCGGCATTGGACTGGGGTAAATACAGTAAGAAGTTTAACAACACCAGGTTAAAGTCCAACAGGTTTATTTGGTAGCAAAAGTGAAGCTTTTGCCACCAAATAAACCTGTTGGACTTTAACCTGGTGTTGTTAAACCTCTTACTTAGCCAAAGAAGGCAGAGGGTAGCAGTGGAAGGGTGTGTTTCTGAATGGAGGGCTGTGACAAGTGGTGTTTCTCAGGGATCAGTGCTGGGACCTTTGCTGTTTGTAATATATATATAAATGATTTGGAGGAAAATGTAACTGGTTCGATTAGTAAGTTTGCGGACACCACAAAGGTTGGTGGATTTGCGGATAGTGATGAGGACTATCAGAGGATACAGCAGGATATAGAAGAGTTGGAGACTTGGGCGGAGAGATGGCAGATGGAGTTTAACCCGCACAAATGTGAGGTAATGCATTTTGGAAGGTCTAATGCAGATAGGAAATATACAGTAAATGGCAGAACCCTTCAGAGTATTGATAGGTAAAAGGATCTGGGTGTACAGGTACACAGGTCACTGAAAGTGGCAATGCAGGTGGAGAAGGTAGTCAAGAAGGCATACAGCATGCTTGCCTTCATCGGCTGGGGTATTGAGTTTAAAAATTGGCAAGTCATGTTGCAGCTTTATAGAACCTTAGTTAGGCCGCACTTTGAATATAGTGTTCAATTCTGGTAGCCACACTACCAGGAGAATGTGGAGACTTTGGAGAGGGTACAGAAAAGATTTACTAGCATGTTTCCTGGTATGGAGGGCATTAGCTATGAGGAGAGGTTGGAGAAACTTGGTTTGTTCTCACTGGAGCGACGAAGGTTGAGGGGAGACCTGATAGAAGCCTACAAGATTATGAGAGGCATGGACAGAGTGGATAGTCAGAAGCTTTTTCCCAGGGTGGAAGAGTCAATTATTAGGGGGCACAGGTTTAAGGTGCAAGAGGCAAGGTTTAAAGGAGATGTACGAGGCAGATTTTTTACACAGAGAGTAGTGGGTGCCTGGAACACGTTGCCGGGGGAGGTAGTGGAAGGCATACGGTAGTGACTTTTAAGGGGCTTGACAAGTACATGAATAGAATGGGAATAGAGGGATACCCCGGAAGGGTAGGGGGTTTTAGTTAAGTCGGGCAGCATGGCCGGTGCAGGCTTGGAGGGCCGAAGGGCCTGTTTCTGTGCTGTAATTTTCTTTGTTCTTTGTTCTTTGTTCCCCAGCACCGACACTAGGCTCACTGGTCCATAGTTCCCTGTTTTCTCTCTACCTCCCTGTTTGAATAGTGGGCTTACATTAGCTACCCTCCAATCTGTAGGAACCAGTCCAGAGCCCAAAGAAGTTTGGAAAATAACCACCAATGGATCTATTATTTCCAGGGCCACTTCCTTAAGTACTCTGGGATGAAGATTATCAGGACCTGGAGATTTATCCACCTTCAATCCCATCCATTTCCCCAAAACCATTTCTCTACTAATGCTGATTTCCTTCAGCTCCTCACTAAAACATGTCTCTCTCAGAACTTCTGGTACATTATTCATGTCTTCCTTTGTGAAGACTGAAGCAAAGTACAAATTTAATCCCTCGGCCATTGCTTTATTCCCCGTTATGAATTCTCCCATTTCTGACTGTAAGGGGCTACATTCATTTTTGCCAATCTTTTTCTCTTTACATATCAACAGAAACTTTTACAGTCAGTTTTTATGTTCCCCGCTAGCTTACTTTCATACTGTCTTTTCCCCTTCTTAATCAATCCCTTGGTCCCCCTTTCTGAATTTTAAACTGCTCCCAATCCTCAGGCCTATTACTTTTTCTTCCAATTTGTTCGCTTCTTCCTTGAATCTGATACTGTCTCTAATTTCCCTTTTAAGCCATGTCTTGGCCGCAATTCCTTTACCCCTCTTGTGCCAAATAAGAATAAAAAACTTCTGGAGTTCACCTATTCGTTCTTTAAATGCCTGCTATTGCCTGTCCACTGCCCTTCCTTTCCCAGATGTTTCCCAGTCCATCATGGCCAATTCATGCCTCATACCATCATAGCTCCCTTTATTGAGATTCAGGACCCTGGTCTCAGAATCAACTACATCACTATCCACCTTGACAAAGAACCCTGGCATATTATGGTCAGTAAGAAGTTTAACAACACCAGGTTAAAGTCCAACAGGTTTATTTGGTAGCAAAAGCCACACAAAAGCCACACAATGAGTGACCATATTATGGTCACTCATCCCCAAGGGTTCTCTCACAACTGGATTGCCAACTAATCCTTTCTCATTGCACAACACCCAGTCCAAGATGGCCTGTTCCCTTGTTGGTTCCTCATGCATTGCCCCAGAAAACCATCCCGTAAGCACTCCAGAAATTCCTCCTCTATTGCACTGTGACTAATTTGACTCTCCCAATCTATATGCAGATTAAAGTCGCCCATAATCACACAAGTTCCTTTAACACATGCATCCCTGATTTCCTGTCTAATGCTTTTGGCTTGTTTAGTGTTGTCTCACCATCTTATCACATGTTGCTGACAGGATTGGCCACTTCACAGGTCTGTCGGTAAGTCACAGCCACAGGAGGAAGGAGTGGAGCTCACCTCAATCGGACTTTTGAACCATCGTTTCTTTTATTCATCCACGAGATGTGGGCATCGCTGGACGAGGCTGGTATTTGTTGCCCATCCCTAATTGTCCTTGAATTGATTGTCTCATTCTGTTAATTTCAGAGGCGGCAGTTAAGAGTCACCCAATGTATAAAACCTTGGCTAGTCCACGTTTGGAATATTGCGTGCACTTCTGGTCACCACACTACCAGAAGGATGTGGAAGCTTTGGAGAGAATGTGAAGAATGTTCACCAGGATGTTGCTTGGTCTCGAGGGTGTCGGCTATGAGGAGAGGTTGAATAAACTAGGATTGTTTTCACTGGAAAGACGGAGGCTGAGGGGAGACCTGATAGAGGTTTACAAAATGATGAGAGGCATAGACAGAGTGGATAGTCAGAGGCTTTTTCCTAGGATGGAAAGATCAACAACAAGAGGGCACTGGTTCAAGGTAAG
Source organism: Mustelus asterias (assembly GCF_964213995.1). NCBI lineage: Eukaryota > Metazoa > Chordata > Chondrichthyes > Carcharhiniformes > Triakidae > Mustelus > Mustelus asterias. The sequence continues at coordinate 60,780,627 of NC_135824.1, forward strand.
TTTAGGGAGACGTGCGGGGAGAGTTTTTCGCACAGGTGGTGGTGGGTGCGTGGAACGCGCTGCCAGTTGAGGTGGTGGAAGGAGGCACGTTAGCAACATTCAAGGTGTATCTTGATAGACACACAAACGGGAGGCGAACAGAGAGATAGAAACTGCGTATGGGCAATAAATGGTGGGTTTAAATAAAGATTAGGAATTGGCGCAGGCTTGGTGGGCTGAAGGGCCTCTTCCTGTGCTGTGTTGATCTTTGTTCTTTGTTCCCATTGCTCTGGAGTCACATGTAGGCCAGGCCGGGTAAGGATGGTTTCCTTCCCCAAAGGGGCATTAGTGAACCAGATGAGTTTTTATGGCAACCAATAATGGTCATCAGTAGACTTTTAATTCCAGATTTTTATTAAGGTTGAATTTCACCACCTGCCCAGAGTATTTGGATAATGGGTTTAATGACTGGACCATTAGACCACCCTCTATCACCACTGCACCTGAGACTGTGCACTCAACTTGAGTGGCTTCACCATCTCGCGGTGTCTCTGCTCACGGGAATTGTTTTCTAATAAGGAAAGAGGTGTCCGTCACTGACTGAAATGCCTGAAGATCGTGACACAAATCCTTAGGTACTGGATGGTTTCGCTTGGTGCTGAGGGAATGAATTGAATAGACAGATTAGGCCAATTACATCCAGAGTACTTTGTTTGGAAATTGAATTCAGAGTCACAGATTGCAATCAATACATCTGCGCTAATGTACAAATAAATTAGTCAGGATCATGTATAAAATTTAAGTACGACACTTCCCTCCTGTCAGACTTTGTGAAGCCTTACATAAGGATTAATAGCTGGAATGCGCTGATATTCTGGTCTATTTGTTGCATTCCATGTTTCTTTAAATTGCCCCTTTGTGTCCAAAGCTGTGTAGGTTAGGGGGATTGGCCATGCTAAATTGCCCCTTAGTGGCAAAGATGTGCAGGTTAGGGGGATTGGCCATGCTAAATTGCCCCTTAGTGGCCAAAGATGTGTAGGTTAGGGGGATTGGCCATGCTAAATTGCCCCTTTGTGTCCAAAGCTGTGTAGGTTAGGTAGATTGGCCATTCTAAATTGCCCCTTAGTGTCCAAAGATGTGTAGGTTAGGTGGATTGGCCATGCTAAATTGCCCCTTAGTGTACAAAGATGGGCAGGTTAGGCGGATTGGTCATGCTAAATTGCCTCTTAGTGTCCAAAGATGGACAAGTTAGGGGGATTGGCCATGCTAAGTTGCCCCTTAGTATCCAAAGATGTGCAGGTTAGGTGGATTGGCCATGCTAAATTGCCTCTTAGTGTCCAAAGATGGGCAAGTTAGGGGGATTGGCCATGCTAAATTGCCCCTTAGTATCCAAAGATGTGCAGGTTAGGTGGATTAGCCATGCTAAATTGCCCTTTAGTGTCCAAAGATGTGCACGTTAGGTGGATTGGCCGTGCTAAATTGCCCCTTAGTGTCCAAAGATGTGTAGGTTAGGGGTATTGGCCATGCTAAATTGCCTCTTAATGTCCCACGATGTGTGCAAGTTAGGAGGATTGGCCATGGTAAACATGCACAGGGCTATGGGGATAGGGCCTGGGTGGAATGCTCTTTCAGAGAGTCAGTGTTAGGGAGATTAGCGGGGTAGATACGTGGGGCATGGTTCCAGGCAGTAGTTGCATCATTCCAGTGGAAGCTGATGAGGTACACTCACTCTGAGAGAATGAGCAAACTCCATTGGTTCTGGCATGTGCTAAAACTGGGAGCCTGTCCCATCCCAGCGCTGAAACCTCTCACTGCGATAAACAGTGTAATGGTGATAGTCCTCGGTGCCAATAATCTTCTTAACTTGGACACTTCAGCTGCCGTGACACATATTGACTCAACACCTTCCCACCATCGGGACAAATAATCATTTCAAGTCTGCCAATTTGCGACTTAAATAAAAATAGTCAGAAAAGAGGTAAATTATCCCTTGGATCAGGGAAGGTGTTGGTGACCTGGGCAGATTCAGTTTGTTCTCAGGTCTCCCATTGTGACACTTCAATATTACAATAACAGATCAATTTCAATATCAAGCGATATTGCAGTAATATTACCCCATTAACCATGATTCTCTTTGGTTGCCTTCCTTCCCCCTCCTGAAGGATAACACTCTCTCGTTGCAGGGTGGTTCCAAAGCTGCCGCTTATTCCCAGAGCCTTGTCCGATCCACCCATTCGCAGAATCATGGAAAAGCGCAGAGAGGCCATTCGGCCCATCGGGTCTGCTCCAGCTCCTTTGAGAAGCAACTCCGTTGGTCCCATTCCCCAGCCTTTTCCCTCCTTTTTTTCCTCCTGTTATTCCCGTTCTCTTCTGAGAGCTCCAATTGAATCTATTTCCATCGCTCTCTCAGGCAGCGCATTCCCGATCCTAACCACTCACCACGTAAAAAATCACTTACCCCATGTCACTTTTTGTTCTTTTACCACTCATCGTAAATCTTCACAACCTGGTTAACAACCTTGTTGCCATTGGAAACAATTTCACTTTATTTTCTCTATCTAACCTCTTCAGGATTTTAACCCTCCAGCTCTTTAAACCTCCCTACACACCTCAACTTCTCTATTTGACCATGGAATCATTATCCTTACTGTGCAGGAGGAGGCCATTCAACCCATCAAGCCTACATTGACAACAATCCCACCCAGGCTCTATCCCCGTAACCCCATGTATTTATCCTGCTAATCCCACTGACACTAAGGGGCAATTTAGCATGGCCAATCAACATAACCCTCACATCTTTGGACTGTGGGAGGAAACCGGAGCACCCGGAGGAAACCCACGCAGACACGGGGAGAACGTGCAAACTCCACACAGACAGTGACCCGAGGCCGGAATTGAACCCTGGTCCCTAGCGCTGTTTGAAACATTTAAGTCTTTTCTGTAACCTCTCCAAAGCCTCACATACCCTTCCAAAGGTACGTTTCCCAGAATTAGATGCGATATTCCAGCTGATCCCGAAGTAATGTTTCATTTCGGTTCAGCATAGATTCCGTGTTTTTGTATTCCCTGCCTTTATTTCTGAAGCCGGTGATCCCGTACATTATGTGAACGGCGTTGTGATTTTGGCCCTGTCCCCTTCCGGGGTTTGTTAAACAAGTGTTCCACATCCCCCATCCCCACCACAACCCCCCACCCTCACCACAACCCCACACCCCCTCACATTCCCCCACCCCACCACAACCCCCCACCACAACCCCCCACCCTCACCACAACCCCACACCCCCTCACATTCCCCCACCCCACCACAACCCCCCACCCTCACCACAACCCCCACCCTCACCACAACCCCACACCCCCTCACATTCCCCCACCCCACCACAACCCCCTACCACAACCCCACCCTCACCACAACCCCACACTCCTTCACGTTCCCCCACTCCACCACAACCCCCCACCCCCACCACAACCCCCCACCCTCACCACAACCCCCCACCCTCACCACAACCCCCCACCCCCACCACAATCCCCCACCCCCCACCATAACCCCCCAACCCCCCCACAACTCCCCACCATTCCCCATCTCCTATTACCATCATTCTCTTCCCTGTGCGACCTTCCACGGTTAGTGAAAGAACACTGCCAATTCTGTATTAATGCCAGGGCCATTTATGTACCCAGCCTCTGCACGACCAGAGGGAGAAACTGTTGGAATTTTGATAACGGAGATCATCTTTTTAGGGAAATTAGCAAATGCCATTGGGTCCAAAATTCAGCTGCCCATCTTCTCACTTCCACCGATCCCCCTTTTCCCCGTATCCCTGAATCCCACCTGCCTATCCTCTCCTCACATTCCTCAATCGCCGCCTACTCACCTTCCTCAATCCCTCTCTCAATCCCTCTCCTCAGAAACATATTCAAGTTGCCTCTTGGATTCATTTTGATTGCCATATACACAGATCTCCATGTACACAGATTTCCATGTAAATGGATTGCCATGTACCTAATTTCCGTGTACACATATTTCCATGTATGCAGATTATCATGTTCACAGATTTCCATGTACACAAATTTCCATGTACACAGATTTCCATGTACACAGATGACCATGTACACAGATTTTAATGTACACAGTTTTCCATGTACGCTGATTGCCATGCACACAGATTTCCATGTACACTGATTGCCATGCACACAGATGGCCATGTACAGATTTTCATGTACACAGGTTTCCATGAACACAGGTGGCCATGTACTCAGATTTCCATGTACACTGATTGCCATATACACAGATTTCCATCTACACAGGTTACCACGTACACAGATTATCATGTACGCAGATTGTTATGTACACAGATTACCACGTACGCAGATTACCTTGTACACAGATTGTCATGTACACAGATTGTCATGCACACATATTTCCATGTACACAGATTGCCATACACACAAATCGCCAGATGCACTGATCAATTGCCTCTATACCATTCTGGGTTTTGGATTCCTGATTCCCGTTTGTCTGGCTTCAATCCTTCCTCATCAGTAGCTGATCTGGAATTGGCACCTTTCTATATTTCACTCTGAGCAATTAGACTGGGTGTGAGGACAATGTGACAGAGTTACGCTGGCTTCCATTGGCACAGGAATTCATAATGGAAAACCGTTGGCAGCAAGGACAGGCTGAAGATTTTTAAAGTATATTTTAGATTATGTCGAGAGAAGATTGAGTTTGGGGGAAATGTTTTCTTTTGTCCTAAAGGAAACTCTGAAACAATTGTTTTTTTAGTGTTTAGTCTCTCCGCCATGCTGAAAGCTGTTTAGGAGTGGGTTCTGTACGATGCTCTGTTTGTAACGTCACCAATTGTAGAATCACGGCTTGCTCTCATGTGAAAAAAATTAAGCCAAGGCACAAAGATATTCAGACTCTCTTCCACCTTCTTCCGGCAGGAAAAAGATGCAAAAGTCTGAGGTCACGTACCAACCGACTCAAGAACAGCTTCTTCCCTGCTGCTGTCAGACTTTTGAAGGGACCTACCTCGCATTAAGTTGATCTTTCTCTACACCCTAGCTATGACTGGAACACTACATTCTGCACCCTGTACTCTATGAGCGGTATGCTTTGTCTGTATAGTGCGCAAGAAACAATATTTTTCACTGTATGTTAATACATGTGACAATAATAAATCTTTGACAGGGTACCGCATGGTAGGTTGCTGCATAAAGTTAAGTCTCACGGGATCCAGGGTGAGGTATCTAAATGGATACAAAATTGGCTTCTTCACAGAAGCCAGAGGGTGGTTGTGGAGAGTTGTTTTTCAAACTGGAGGCCTGTGACCAGTGGTGTGCCTCAGGGATCAGTGCTGGGTCCACAGTTTTTTGTCATTTATATTAATGATTTGGATGAGAATATAAGGGGGCATGGTTAGTAAGTTTGCAGATGACACCAAGATTGGTGACATAGTGGACAGTGAAGAAAGTTATCTCCAATTGCAACGGGATCGTGATAATTGGGCCAGTGGGCTGACGAATGGCAGAAGGAGTTTAATTTAGACAAATGCGTGGTGAAGCATTTTGGTAGATTGAACCAGGGCAGGACTTGCTCAGTTAATGGTAGGGCGTTGGGGAGAGTTACAGAACAAAGAGATCTAGGGGTACATGTTCATAGCTCCTTGAAAGTGGAGTCACAGGTGGACAGAGTGGTGAAGAAGGCATTCGGCATGCTTGGTTTCATCGGTCAGAACATTGAATACAGGAGTTGGGACGTCTTGTTGAAGTTGTACAAGACATTAGTAAGGCCACACTTGGAATACTGTGTGCAGTTCTGGTCACCCTATTATAGAAAGGATATTATTAAAGTAGAAAGAGTGCAGAAAAGATTTAGCAGGATGCTACCGGGACTTGGTGGATTGAGTTATAAGGAGAGGCTGAATAGACTGGGACTTTATTCTCTGGAGCGTAGGAAGCTGAGGGGTGATCTTATAGAGGTCTATAAAATAATGAGGGGCATAGACAAGGTAGATAGTCAATATCTCTTCCCAAAGGTAGGGGAGTCCAAAATTAGAGGGCATAGGTTTAAGGTGAGAGGGGAGAGATACAAAAGTGTCCAGAGGGGCAATCTTTTCACACAAAGGGTGGTGAGTGTCTGGAACAAGCTGCCAGAGGTAGTAGTAGAGGCAGGTATAATTTTATCTTTTAAAAAGCATTTAGATAGTTACATGGGTACGATGGGTATAGAAGGATATGGGCCAAATGCGGGCAATTGGGATTAGCTTAGGGGTTTTAAAAAAAAAGGTGGCATGGACAAGTTGGGACGAAGGACCTGTTTCTATGCTGTAAAGCTCTATGACTCTATGACTCTAAATCAAATCAAATAAACCAAATTGACTGAATAGAGTTCTTCTCTTCGGAGTTACATCTTGCGGGGAGGAGAGGACTGAGTGAGAGAGAGGAAGAGAGAAAAAGAGAGATACCGGGTTTGGGCGAGTGCGTGGAGTTTGCATGTTCTGCCCATGTCTGCATGGATTTGCTCCGGGTGCTCCGGTTTCCTCCCACACTCCAAATATGATTAGGTGGATTGGCCATGCTAAATTGCCCCTTAGTGTCCAAAGATATGTAGGTTAGGTGGATTGGCCATGCTAAATTGCCCCTTAGTGTCCAAAGATATGTAGGTTAGGTGGATTGGCCATGCTAAATTGCCCCTTAGTGTCCAAAGATATGTAGGTTAGGTGGATTGGCCATGCTAAATTGCCCTTAGTGTCCAAAGATGTGTAGGTTAGGTGAATTGGCCATGCTAAATTGCCCTTAGTGTCCAAAGATGTGTAGGTTAGGTGGATTGGCCATGCTAAGTTGCCCCTTAGTGCCCAAAGATATGTAGGTTAGGTGGATTGGCCATGCTAAATTGCCCCTTAGTGCCCAAAGATATGTAGGTTAGGTGGATTGGCCATGCTAAATTGCCCCTTAGTGTCCAAAGATATGTAGGTTAGGTGGATTGGCCATGCTAAATTGCCCTTAGTGTCCAAGGATGTGTAGGTTAGGTGGATTGGCCATGCTAAGTTGCCCCTTAGTGCCCAAAGATATGTAGGTTAGGTGGATTGGCCATGCTAAATTGCCCCTTAGTGCCCAAAGATATGTAGGTTAGGTGGATTGGCCATGCTAAATTGCCCTTAGTGTCCAAGGATGTGTAGGTTAGGTGGATTGGCCATGCTAAATTGCCCTTAGTGTCCAAGGATGTGTAGGTTAGGTGGATTGGCCATGCTAAATTGCCCTTAGTGTCCAAGGATGTGTAGGTTAGGTGGATTGGCCATGCTAAATTGCCCTTAGTGTCCAAAGATGTGTAGGTTAGGTGGATTGGCCATGCTAAATTGCCCTTAGTGTCCAAGGATGTGTAGGTTAGGTGGATTGGCCATGCTAAATTGCCCCTTAGTGTCCAAAGATGTGCAGGTTTGGAGATTAACTGAGTAGATGCATGGGGATAGGGCCTGGGGGTGGGGGTATAATGCGGGGGAATGGTGGTGGGCCTGGGTGAGATACTTTGTGGGAGAGTTGGCGCTGACCTGATGGGCCGAATGGCCTCCTTCTGCACTGTAGGGATTCTATCCGACAGAGAGTGAGAGAGAGAGAGAACATAACTCAAAGCAGCAGTTTGGAGGAGTTCCCCGTCTCAAACCTGTCAGTGTGGATTCAGTCACCGTGGCTAGACTTCATTACCTTTACCACAAGGCAACTAAAATCAAAATGCGCAAGGAATGTGCTCTGCAGCTATCAGCAGGTACTCTGCATTTCTGAAAGATGTAATGAGAGCTTCCTGACCTCACCGTACGAGGAAGCAGAGGATTAAAAGCCCCTCTCCAGAACCCAAAGCCAAGGCCCCATTTTAATTGGGCCTCTTTCTCTCTGACAGCTTGGCGTGACGGAACACTGCCCGGTGACTCTGACTCCGCTTATCGCGTTTCGTTTAAAAACTGGAGGCTGTGTTTCATCTGTCAGGACAGGAGGAGCCCCACAGCGCAGAGATTAGCAGGGGTGCGGTGGGGGGGGGGGGGGGGGGGGGGGGTGGGGGGGTTGGTGGGGTGGGGAGGAATTATCTCCAAGAGCGAAACCGCGGCAGGATCAGAGTGTGAGCCAATCACTTAACATTGCTGTTTGTGAGCTGTTCTCCCTTCAGGGGCAGGTACCTGTGAATTAATTAGATTGGTGTCTGAGAACTGTAGCAAAATAATTTATTGCATGTCAGAAGTGATAAAAGATTTTGAATTACACATCAAATTCTCCTCGACATGGATTTTGTACAGAGACAACTTTGCTCGGGGAAACCAAGAGCCCAATTTGACAATTTCAGCGCTGTTGAAGAAAAACTCCTTCGCTTGCTTTTGTCTTTAATAAATGTTCAAAATCTTCGTCCCCGTCTTGAGTTTCCCCTCAGGCAAGGTAAACCTGTACGGCTTTTTGGTTGCATCACTCACTCGCAAATGAATTTGTTGGATGTTTCAGTCGGGGAATGGCTTGTGACGGATTACGTGGGAGTCACAGCTTGGAGATGGGCCCGTATTTATCTTCCCCACAATCCTCCCGCCACCCGCTTTGTCTCCTCTCACTCTAAACCGCGTCACCGCGATCCCCTTCTCGCTCATGCACCATCTGCACCCACCCCCCGCCACCCCACGCCTCAAATTCATTTTAACACTGGATATCTCCCATTCCTAGACTTCAACACCAAGGGGTTGGAGCTCATCCCAAGACTGGAAATTCCCGCCTGAGGTCAACGGACATTTGCACAGTCTGTCAAATTTTCCACCTCGCCTGCTACAATTCACATAGCGGGCGGGACAGGAAAATTCCGCCCAAAATTTATTTGGTTTGATTTGGTTAATTATTGTCACATATTGGTATACAGTGAAAAGTATTGTTTCTTGCGCGCTATACAGAGAAAGCATACCGTTCATAGAGTATGATATGGAGATGAAGGAGCAACGCTCTGAAAGCTCCTGATTCCAAATAAACCTGTTGGACTTTAACCTAGTGCTGTGAGACTTCTTACTGTTCATAGAGTACACAGGGGAGAAGGAAAGGAGAGGGTGCAGAATGTAGTGTTACAGTCATAGCCATGGTGTAGAGAAAGATCACTTAATGCGAGGTAGGTCCATTCAAAAGTCTGACGGCAGCAGGGAAGAAGCTGTTCTTGAGTCGGTTGGTACGTGACCTCAGAATTTTGTATCTTTTTCCCGACGGAAGAAGGTGGAAGAGAGTATGTCCAGGGTGCGTAGGGGTCCTTGATTACGCTGGCTGCTTTCCCGGGATGTGTAGACAGAGTCAATGGATGGGAGGCTGGTTTGCGTGATGGACTGGGCTTCATTTACCACCCTTTGTCGTTTCTTGTGGTCTTGGGCAGAGCAGGAGCCCATACCAAGCTGTGATACATCCTGCAAGCTGCAAGTGATTGCTGTAAAGCAGAGATCAAATCTGGTGTAGTTCAGACATCTGATTTAGGGATGCATGTTTTGTACACAGGAGGCTCTGTGAGGGGGGCTGCGGTTGGGGGGGGGGGGGCGTTGAGAACATTGTCCTTAACTATTTGATTTGACTTGATTTGATTTATTATTGTCACATGTATTGGGATACCGTGAAAAGTATTGTTTCTTGCGCGCTACACAGACGAAGCATACCGTTCATAGAGAAGGAAAGGAGAGAGTGCAGAATGTAGTGTTACAGTCATAGCTAGGGTGTAGAGAAAGATCAACTTAATATATGGCAGGTCCATTTCAATTTTCAAAGCCTTCACTATATCTCACCTACTGTCTTATTTTTGTTATTCTGCATTAACCTTCACCCAGACTGTGACAGTGTTTCCATAACAATGTCTTTTATATTTACCAACCTGTAAATATACAACAGTAAAATAATAAAACTGACGTGTTATTTAAAAGACAGTAATAGCAGGTTAATATATCTTCCTATTGTTATTCTATTACAGACTGATTCTATATAATAATGTATCTGTCATGCTTTCTATCTGCCACAGTCCAAGTTTGATATTAATATACAGCATAGCTAGACCGAGTGTAGGATTGACATTTTTTATTCATTCATGGGACATGGGCGTCGCTGGCTGGGCCACCATTTATTGTCCATCCCTAGTTGCCCTTGAACAGAGTGTCTCGCTCGGCCATTTCAGAGGGCAGTTGAGAGTCAACCACATTGCTGTGGCTCTGGAGTCACATGTAGGCCAGACCGGGTAAGGACGGCAGGTTTCCTTCCCTAAAGGGACATTAGTGAACCAGATGGGTTTTTCCGACCAATCAAAGAATCATAGAATTCCAACAGTACGGAAGGAGATCCTTCGGCCCATCGAGTCTGTACCGACCACAATCTCACTCAAGCCCTATTCCCGTAACCCCATGCATTTAGTCTGCTAATCCCCCTGACACGAAGGGGCAATTTAGCATGACCAATCAACCTAACCCGCACATCTTTGGAGTGTGGGAGGGAATCGGAGCACCCGGAGGAAACCCACACAGACACGGGGAGAATGTGCAAACTCCACACAGACAGTGACCCAAGGCCGGATTTGAACTTGGGACCTTGGCGCTGTGAGGCAGCAGTGTGCCACCATGCCGCCCTAATTGACAATGGTTTCATGCTCATCAGTAGATTCTTAATTTCAGATATTTTTTATTGAATTCAAATTCCACCATCTGCCGTGGCGGGATTCGAACCCGGGTCCCCAGAGCATTAGCTGAGTTTCTGGATTAAAAGTCTAGCGATAATCCCACTGGGCCATCGCTTCCCCATTGAATATGCAGCACAGAAATGCTGTTCGTACTTGTTATGATCCTTCTCCCACCCTTCTGAGTCTCATCCTCTATTCCTTTCTGCCTCATAGGGTGTTTATAACCCCCCACCACTCACTCCCCCGCCTATCAATGACCCCGGGGTGGGGGGAGAGCATAAGACAAAGCAGGTGTCCCACCTGCCTCCTTCCTGTTCACCCCTCACCTGTTCCCTGAATTATTGGCCTCCAATCCGGCAGGTTTTATGGCTGGAAAGTTGTGGGCGGTCGGAGAGGGGATACCTACTTTGGGTTCTCACCAATGGGGGAACCCCTCACTGCTCCCAAGATGGTAACCTCCCACCACCACATTCATACCTCAACCCTTGGCCTCTAAAGCCCCACTTCCCAGCAGCCCCCACTCCGTTCCCCTCCACCCCACTGGACCTTCCAATTCTGCCCAATCAGAATCCCCAATTTATCTTCAATCCAGGAGTCTTCTTCAATTCTTCTCCTTGCAGTCCCAGTTATGGCCACTACTGTGTTCTGGCGCTACTGGGACTGCAATCAGATTGACGAGCAGCTCTCGGGGAGCGGGTCTTCCTGTCCCTGAGGGGCCGGAGTTCCATCATGGAGCAGAACCATTGTGGAATAACTATTCAGTGGGCAACACACCCCAGTCATCGCTCGTCAATACCCTCAGGAGCAGGAGATGGGAGTGGGCATGCTGGCATGGTGGTTAGCACTGCTGCCTCACAGCGCCAGGGACCCGAGTTCGATTCCAACCTTGGGTCACTGTCTGTGTGGAGTCTGCATGTTCTCCCCGTGTCTGCGTGGGTTTCCTCCGCGTGCTCCGGTTTCCTCCCACAGTCCGAACGATGTGCAGGTTAAGTGGATTGGCCGTGCTAAATTGCCCCTTCGTGTCCAAAGATGTGCAGGTTAGGTGGATTGGCCATGGTAAACTGCCCCTTAGAGTCCAAAGATGTGCAGGTTAGGCAGATTGGCCATGCTAAATTGCCCCTTAGTGTCCCAAGATGTGCAGGTTAGGTGGATTGGCCATGGTAAACTGCCCCTTAGAGTCCAAAGATGTGCAGGTTAGGCGGATTGGCCATGCTAAATTGCTCCTTAGTGTCCCAGGATGTGTAGGTTAGGTGGATTGGCCATGCTAAATTGCCCCTTCGTGTCCAAAGATGTGCAGGTTAGGTGGATTGGCCATGCTAAATTGCCCCTTAGTGTCCCAGGATGTGTAGGTGAGGTGGATTGGCCATGCTAAATTGCTCCTTAGTGTCCCAAGATGTGTAGGTGAGGTGGATTGGCCATGCTAAATTGCTCCTTAGTATCCCAGGATGTTTAGGTTAGGTGGATTGGCATGCTAAATTGCCCCTTAGTGTCCAAAGATGTGCAGGTTAGGGGGATTGGCCATGCTAAATTGCTCCTTAGTGTCCAAAGATGTGCAGGTTAGGGGGATTGGCCATGCTAAATTGCCCTTTAGTGTCCAAAGATGTGCAGGTTAGGGGGATTGGCCATGCTAAATTGCCCCTTAGTGTCCCAAGATGTGTAGGTTAGGTGGATTGGCCATGCTAAATTGCCCCTTAGTGTCCAGAGATGTGCAGGTTAGGGGGATTGGCCATGCTAAATTGCCCCTTAGTGTCCAGAGATGTGCAGGTTAGGGGGATTGGCCATGCTAAATTGCCCCTTAGTGTCCAGAGATGTGCAGGTTAGGGGGATTGGCCATGCTAAATTGCCCCTTAGTGTCCCAAGATGTGTAGGTTAGGTGGATTGGCCATGCTAAATTGCCCCTTAGTGTCCAGAGATGTGCAGGTTAGGGGGATTGGCCATGCTAAATTGCCCCTTAGTGTCCCAAGATGTGTATGTTAGGTGGATTGGCCATGCTAAATTGCCCCTTAGTGTCCAGAGATGTGCAGGTTAGGGGGATTGGCCATGCGAAATTGCCCCTTAGTGTCCAGAGATGTGCAGGTTAGGGGGATTGGCCATGTTAAACGTGTGAGGTTATGGGGATAGGGGAGGGCCTGGGCGGGATGCTCTTTCAGGGAGTCAGTATAGACTCGATGGGCTGATTGGCCTCTTTCTGCACTTTAGGATCTCTTTGACTCAAAAAAAGCCAGCGGAAGGTGGAAGATTCCCCACTGGCCAGTGTCTGGATATCATGTTACCCAAACTGAGCATTGGACTGAGAGTCCGAGTGCACCCAACTGATGGCACCTGGAATCCAGCAGAAATCACCAGCACAGGACCAGTGTCAAGACCATATCAAATACAAACTCCAAACGACACGGCAGGGCGCTGAGATAGATGCCCAATCAGGACGATGGTACGGTAATACGTGTAACTCTCTTGCACACAGAACATAATCCAATACACACCAGTAACCAGGCCACCTCCATTCAGACATCACACAGCAACTCCCAGTAAAGATCATCGTAACGGAAGTCAGACTGGTAAGCAAACCACTGGAACATTTTGAAGGCTGGTAAATATATTCCTGTTAAATCCCTGAGGCTTCCTCTCAATAACTATTCCACCGTGAGGTGCCCGGGGACACAGCTCTTCATTCAGTCTACTCGCTCCACTCTCCAAGCGTTGACTGCCTACTCTGGGCGCATTCCAGCAGCTCGCCTCATAACAGAGTTCACACGACCCATTCCCTTAAAGGCGCTATGCCCCAACGTACAATTCTCTGTTTTACAGCACATTTGGACACAATAGGGTGTGGGGCGGGGGGAGGGGGATTTGCCAGCAGTTCCCGCTAGTGGGATCTTTCTGTCCCACCAATGGCATCCCCCACCTCCCCCCCGCTCCCCCCCCCCTCCTCCGCTCCCACCGCCCCCCCCCTACTGCGGGTTCTCTGATGGCGGACGCTCAGAAGAATGGGAAAACCTGTTGACAATGGCAGGACCGGAAGATCCCACCACCATCCAGTCGGGGGCAGAGGTGGGACCTACGCTAAGTCAAAGCACGCTGTGGGATGGGGTTGGGGGTCACAGGGGAGGGAATCCCACTTAGTGGTATCTTGATTTGAAGAAAAAACAAAGAAAAGTACAGCCCAGGAACAGGCCCTTCGGCCCTCCAAGCCCGTGTCGATCTTGATGCCCTAGCTAAATTAAAAACAAACCCTTCTGCCCTGACTCGGTCCGTATCCCTCTATTCCCTCCCTATTCATGGACCCATCCAGATGCCTCTTAAATGTTGCTAATGTGCCTGCTTCCACCACCTCCTCTGGCAGCGCGTTCCAGGCACCCACCACTCTCTGCGTGAAAAACTTCCCCCGCACATCTCCCTTAAACTTTCCCCCTCTCACCTTGAACCCGTGCCCCCTTGTAATTGACACTTCCACCCTGGGGAAAAGAACAAAGAACAAAGAAAATTACAGCACAGGAACAGGCCCTTCGGCCCTCCAAGCCTGCACCGGCCACGCTGCCCGACTTAACTAAAACCCCCTACCCTTCCGGGGACCGTATCCCTCTATTCCCATCCTATTCATGTATTTGTCCAGACGCCCCTGAAAAGTCACTTCTGTATCCGCTTCCACTACCTCCCCCGGCAACGGGTTCTAGGCACCCACCACCCTCTGTGTAAAAAAACTTGCCTCGTACACCTCCTTTAAACCTTGCCCCTCGCACCTTAAACCTGTGCCCCCCAGTAATTGACTCTTCCACCCTGGGAAAAAGCTTCTGACTATCCGCCCTGTCTATGCCTCTCATCATTTTGTAGACCTCTATCAGGTCTCCCCTCAACCTCCCTCTTTCCAGTGAAAACAATCCTCGTTTATCCAACCTCTCCTCACAGCCAACACCCTCGAGACCAGGCAACATCCTGGTGAACCTTCTCTCCAATGCTTCCACGTCCTTCTGGTAGTGTGCGCTTTCGTGTAAATAACTTGAAGCTTGAAGGGTAAAATTTTAGTTAGTAAAAAAAGTTGGTGATGTAATATGCTGGCATATACCTTTAAGGGAACGTACCTTAAAGCTCTGTCAATCGATTTCACACCGATAGGAAATGATTTATTAGCCGCATGTCTTGTTGTTGGTCTAAATCGCAGGAAAGAGATCGGATGTCATGTACTTAGCCCCCCAGTAAACCTATCTGTGCATACTTTTATCTACATATAAAGAAACTATTTTTTCCACCAATCCTCATGTATAATTGCGACACTTAGATCAAAGAGAAGTTATTTAGAACTTGAGTCCTGAACACAAGCGATAAAGATTCAAAGATACATATAAAACCCACTTCAAAGGATCAGGAGATGTGATCGCTGGAGAGTATTTATTCAGGTTCTGCTTCTCAATCAGATATCCCAAGTTGCTTAATTTTAAATATTTACGAAATTGATGTGCGGATTGGAGGACAAGACACTGAAGCTTCACACAGAATGCCTCCCAATGAATTCTTTTCATCTTTCAGTTCATTCCTTTCAACGCTAATAATTAAAACAGGCTTCTTCATCTCTAAACCGATGCCGAGAAAATGTGTGTGCTGGGGACCCACTAATTGGAGAGGTTAATTTGCTGACCTCTGACTTTGACTGTTCAGCCCGAGGTGCCTGGAAGTCAGCAAAAATCACCCCTCAGAATATTACCCCCCGCCCTCCGCCCTCCCTGGGGAGATCAGAGCACTGAGATCCAGCCAGCCTATAAGTGGGACCTGCGACACCTTCAGGTTTCGTAGAATCATAGAATCTCTACAGTACAGAAGGAGGCCGTTTGGCCCATCGGGTCTGCACTGACCATAATCACACCCACCTATCCCCATAACCCCATGTATTTCCCCTGCTAGTCCCCCTGAAGCTAAGCCTCAATTTAGCATGGCCAATCCACCTAACCTACACATCTTTGGATACTAAGGGACAATTTAGAATGGCCAATCCACCTAACCTACACATCTTTGGACACAAAGGGGCAATTTACCATGGCCAATCCACCTAACCTACACATCTTTGGACACTAAGGGGCAATTTAGCATGGCCAATCCACATTACCTGCACATCTTTGGACACTAAGAGGCAATTTAGCATGGCCAGTCCACCTAATCTACACATCTTTGGACACTAAGAGGCAATTTAGCATGGCCAATCCACATTACCTGCACATCTTTGGACACTAAGAGGCAATTTAGCATGGCCAATCCACATTACCTGCACATCTTTGGACACTAAGGCAATTTAGCATGGCCAGTCCACCTAATCTACACATCTTTGGACACTAAGAGGCAATTTAGCATGGCCAATCCACATTACCTGCACATCTTTGGACACTAAGAGGCAATTTAGCATGGCCAATCCACATTACCTGCACATCTTTGGACACTAAGGCAATTTAGCATGGCCAATCCACCTAACCTACACATCTTTGGACACTAAGAGGTAATTTAGCATGGCCAATCCACATTACCTGCACATCTTTGGACACTAAGAGGCAATTTAGCATGGCCAATCCACCTAACCTACACATCTTTGGACACTGAGAGGCAATTTAGCATGGCCAATCCACATTACCTGCACATCTTTGGACACTAAGAGGCAATTTAGCATGGCCAATCCACATTACCTACACATCTTTGGACACTAAGAGGCAATTTAGCATGGCCAATCCACATTACCTGCACATCTTTGGACACTAAGGGGCAATTTAACATGGCCAATCCACCTAACTTACACATCTTTGGACACTAAGCGGCAATTTAGCACGGCCAATCAACCTGCACATCTTTGGAGTGTGGGAGGAAACCGGAGCACCTGGAGGAAACCCACACAGACACAGGGAGAACGTGCAAACTCCACACAGACAGTGGCCCAAGCCGGGAATCGAACCCGGGCCCCTGGTGCTGTAAGGCAGCAGTGCTAACCACTGTGCCATCGTGACGCCCATTTCTACAGGTTAGTTCCAGGTCAGGAGAGGTACCTTCACACACAGGGCCACGGGGAAAAGGCTGCAGCGGGGGTGAGGGGTGGGGGGTGGGGGGTGGGCTGGTCTTTGCTGTTTCCGTTGGATGGCGTTTGAATGATTTGTAAACAGTATCTGAAGTAAATGCAGTTCATTTGGCTGCTGTGTCACTGTCACCAACACAGCGGCACGGTGGCACAGTGGTTAGCACTGCTGCCTCACAGAGCCAGAGACCCGGGTTCGGTTCCGGCCTCAGGTCACTGTCTGTGTGGAGTTTGCACATTCTCCCCATGTCTGCGTGGGTTTCCTCCGGGTGCTCCAGTTTCCTCCCACAGTCCAGGGATGTGCAGGCTGGGTGGATTGGCCATGCTAAATTGCTCCTTAGTGTCCAAAGATGTGCAGGTTAGGTGGATTAGTGGGGTTAGTGGTTGTGGGGATAGGGCATGGGTGAACAGCTCTTTTGGAGAATCAGTGCAGGCGTGATGGGCTGAATGGCCTCCTTCTGCACTGTAGGGATTCTATGATTGCATGATGCTTGTTGCTCTTCTACCCATCAGGTCATGAGAAACCCCGCACCCCTCCCAGGACTGTTGCAGCATTCCTGTCTCTTTGGGGATTAGTAAAATAGTTTTAATTCCTCCCAGTCCATTCTACAGAATAACAATGAGGGTGAATGCAGCCTGAGGTTATTGAATTATCCGATGTCTTGATTGGAAATTAGGCGTTAGCTGGGAATCAGGTTTAGATATTTAAGATCATCCAAATTATTAACTTGCAATAGAATGTTTGAACTGGGTAGACCTGGGCGCCACTTTATCACAACTCAATTTAACATACAGCATAATAAAAAACACAATGTTTTCTAAATGTAACACAATATAATATATTTAAAATCCTGGTAAAGAGTCATCCAGACTCGAAACGTTGGCTCTATTCTCTCTCCACAGATGCTGTCAGACCTGCTGCGATTTTCCAGCACTTTCTGTTTTTGCACCATGAGCGGGATCCTTCGGCCTTCCAGCTTCACGTTTCCTGCCAGCGGGAGGTGGCGTGTTGTTTGCTAGCGCCGGGATTCTCTGGTCCCGCCACTGTCAACGGAAATTCCCACTGATGTCACCCCACATCGGCTGGAAACCCACGGGCAGGGGTGCACTGCCAGAGAATCCCGCCTGCGTGAACAGCCGGTCATTGCAGTGAAGGTTCACCAGACTGATTCCTGGGATGGCAGGTCTTCTTCACTCAGAGGGTGGTGAACCCGTGGAATTTGCTAAGCTGTGGAGGCCAAGACACTGAATATTGTGAAGCTACTGCACCTTTAAGAATTGTATTTTTTAAATCATGATCTCTGCAGTTATAATCAGGCCCCGCGCTGTCCGCGTAGATGTCCTTTTATTGCTGCTTAAATAGTTTAAATGGGGTTTTGTTCATTTTTAATCTGGGCCTAATGCACTTTGTGGGAGTTTATGACTTTTTGAAGTCTTGTGGGAAGATTGTTTGACAGGTCAGGTGGGACAGTCTTTCATTCCTCTCCCAAAAGTTCCTTACTTTCAGTTTTGCTTGCTGGCTATTTTTTTTTAGTTAGAAGCTGTGCAGAATCCAGACGGACAACAGTGTTTCTGTGACTCTCCCTGGTCTTGGAAATTTAGCTCTTGGTAGCTGGCTAGTGTTTGCTAGCGCCGGGATTCTCTGGTCCCGCCACTGTCAACGGAAATTCCCACTGATGTCACCCCACATCGGCCGGAAACCCACGGGCAGGGGTGCACTGCCAGAGAATCCCGCCTGCGTGAACAGCCGGTCATGGACAGAGTGGATAGTTAGAAGCTTTTTCCCAGGGTGGAAGAGTCAAATACTAGGGGGCATCGGTTTAAGGTGCGAGGGGCAAGGTTTAAAGGAGAGAGTCTATGTCTCTTGAAGTGGTTTGCTGGAAAAAACTAGATGCCAGCCGTGGCCCTATCCCTACATCGAAGTGTGCTGGAAGTTACAAGGCTGGGAAGTCAGAGTTTCAATTCTATCCAAAGAACAAAGAAAATTACAGCACAGGAACAGGCCCTTTGGCCCTCCAAGCCTGCACCGACCATGCTGCCCGACTGAACTAAAACCCCCTACCCTTCCGGAAATCATATCCCTCTATTCCCATCCCATTCATGTGTTTGTCAAGAGACCCTTAAAGATCTCTATCGTCCCTGCTTCCACTACCTCCCCCGGCAGCGAGTTCCAGGAACCCACTGTGTAAAAAACTTGCCTCGTACATCTCCTTTAAACCTTGCCCCTCGCACCTTAAACCAATGCCCCCTGGTATTTGACTCTTCCACCCTGGGAAAAAGCTTCTAACTATCCACACTGTCCATGCCCCTCATAATCTTGTAGACTTCTATCAGGTTGCCCCTCAACCTCCGTCGTTCCAGTGAGAACAAACCAAGTTTCTCCAACCTCTCCTAACAGCTAATGCCCTCCATACCAGGCAACGTCCTGGTAAATCTTTTCTGTACCCTCTCCACATCCTTCTGGGAGTGTGGCAACCAGAATTGAACAGTATATTCTAAGTGCGGCCTAACTGAGGTTCTACAAATCTGCAACATGACTTGCCAATTTTAAAACTCAATGCCCCGGCCGATGACGGCAAGCATGCCGTATGCCTTCTTGACTACCTTTTCCACCTGCGTTACCACTTTCAGTGACCTGTGTACCTGTACACCCAGATCCCTCTGCCTATCAATATTCTTAAGGGTTCTGCCATTTACTGTATATTTTCTTTCTATATTAGACCTTCCGAAATGCATTACCTCACATTTGTGCGGGTTAAACTCCATCTGCCATCTCTCCGCCCAAGTCTCCAACTCTTCTATATCCTGCTGTATCCTCTGATGGTCCTCATCGCTATCTGCAAATCCACCAACCTTTGTGGTGTCCACAAACTTACTAATCAATCCAGTTACATTTTCCTCCAAATCATTTATATATATTACAAACAGCAAAGGTCCCAGCACTGATCCCTGAGGAACACCACTTGTCACAGCCCTCCATTCAGAAACGCACCCTTCCACTGCTACCCTCTGCCTTCTTTGGCTGAGTAAGAAGTTTAACAACACCAGGTTAAAGTCCAACAGGTTTATTTGGTGGCAAAAGCTTCACTTTTGCTACCAAATAAACCTGTTGGACTTTAACCCGGTGTTGTTAAACTTCTTACTGTGTTTACCCCAGTCCAACGCCGGCATCTCCACAGATGCACCCATTCAGAAATGCACCCTTCCACTGCTGCCCTCTGTCTTCGATGACCAAGCCAGTTCTGTATCCACCTTGCCAGCTCACCTCTGATCCCATGCGACTTCACCTGTCTGCCATGAGGGACCTTGTCAAAGGCCTTACTGAAGGTCCAAAGGACTAATTCACTACAGGTAATACTGAGCTGCAAAACCACATGTGCATCCTTGTTTTTTGTGTTAAACTTGGAATGGGTGTTTGTTTATCAGGAGGTTTGTTGTGTTGGAACTGTACATTTAGTTGTTAACGTTTATGCAATACCATGGTGTTTTTTTTTCTTGCTTGTAATTGGTAAATGTTATTGCTATTTTTCTGTCTATACATGTTAACTATATCCTTAAATAATCTTTGTTTCATAAAAGCCCCCTAGTGGGTCACTTGAATCATACGTGAAGTAAAGCATCTCACGCTCACTCGCGCCAGATTCAGTGCTAAATTTATGGTCCAGATTGACTTCATAAAATACCTGGGAGTTTCTGACCTGGATTATAACAATATATAGATTTCTAGACACTAAAGGTGTCACGAGGTATGGGGTGAGTGCTGGAGTATGGTGGTTAGATAGAGTGTCAGCCAAGATCATTTTGAACGATGGACCAGGCTTGAAGGGCTGAATGGCCTAAGCCTGTTCCTAGAATCACAGAATCTCTACAGTGCAGAAAAAGGCCATTTGGCCCATCGAGCCTGCACCACCAACTATCCCACCCAGCCCCTATCCCCATAGCTCAACTAGTTGTTTACCCTGCGAATCTCCCTGACGCTAAGGGACAATTTAGCATGGCCAATTAACCTTGCCCACACATCTTTGGACTGTGGGAGGAAACCAGAGCACCCGGAGGAAACCCACGCTGACACGGGGGAGAATGTGCAACCTGTTGGACTTTGACCTGGTGTTGTTAAGCTTCTTACTGTGTAAACTCCACACAGACAGTGACCCAAGCTGGGAATCGAATCCAGGTCCCTGGCGCTGTGAGGCAGAAGTGCTAACCGCTGTGCCACCTTGCTGCCCCTATTTTCTATGAAGACGCAGGGAATGGCTTGAGACTTTCCACTAGCAGATGAGATCGCTCTGCACTGCACGTACTTGGGAAGGTTAGGATGCAGCTGGCACATTTAACAAGGTTTAGCTGAGTTTTGATGTCCCATTGAGAGGACGTTGTCACGGTCAGCACAGTAATGTGAGCAAAGTGATTGGCAAATGCTTCGAAACGCCAGAACAGAGCGGAGTCTCTAATCTCCAGATGTTTCACTTATTTGCCTTATTCAGCCATGCTTGTCTCCCAGATGTTAAAGGTATTCTAACATAAATTCCAATCCCAATGCTAAATTTTTAATAGCCTTGTTAGGCCGCAGCGACAGCACTGTGGGCAATTCCGGTCGCCACATTCCTGAAGGAGGACGATTCGCGTTCGAATCCCCCCACGGCAGACGGTGGTGTTTGAGTTCAATAAAAAGTATCTGGAATTAGGAACCTACTGATGACCATGAAATCTTTGTCGATTGTCGGAAAAACCCATCTGGTTCGCTAATGTCCTTTAGGGAAGGAAATCTGCCGTCCTCACCCGGTCTGGCCTACATGTGACTCCAGAGCCACAGCAATGTGGTTGACTCTCAACTGCCCTCGGGCAACTAGGGATGGGCAATAAATGCTGGCCCAGCCAGCGACGCCCACGCCCCAATGAATGAATAAAAAAAAGATTGCACTGGACAGGGCAGGGAGGAGATTTATAAGGATGTTGCCAGGAGATGGCATGGTGGCACAGTGGTTAGGTCTGCTGCCTCACAGTGCCAGGGTGCCGGGTTCAAGTCTGGCATTGGGTCACTGTCTGTGTGGAGTTTGCACATTCTCCTCGTGTCTGCGTGGGTTTCCTCCGGGTGCTCCGATTTCCTCCCACAGTCCACAGATGTGCAGGTTAGGTTGATTGGTCATGCTAAATTGCCCCTTAGTGTCAGGGGGATTAGCAGGGTAAATATGTGGGGTTACGGGGATAGGGCCCCGGTGGGATGGTGGTTGGTGTAGACACAATGGGCCAAATGGCCTCCTTCTGCACTGTAGGGATTCTATGATCCTATGAATAGAGGGGGAATTTGACCGTTCTGCCCAGCACGGGAATCGTAGTGGGTGGGACACGGACCATGCAAAGATCCGTTGACCTTGGAGGGATTTTCCGGTCCTGGAGTAAGCAGGGACGGAAAATACCGCCCAGAGAGTTATTTGTTTAGCTGTGAGCAAAGAGTGGGGATGTCACTCTGAAACAGGAGTAGCTGAGGGAAGGTTTAACTGAGATAGACTAAATAACTCTTCCCAGAGAGGGCAAGACAAAAACAGGTAGAAGGATTTTCTTTTATATTCATTTACGGGACATGATCGTCACTGGCTGACCAGCATTTATTGCCCATCCCTAGTTGCCCGAGGGCAGTTGAGAGTCAACCACATTGCTGTGGCTCTGGAGTCACATGTAGGCCAGACTGGATAAGGGTGGCAGATTTCCTTCCCTAAAGGGCATTAGTGAATTAGGTGAGTTTTTACAACAATGTTTTCACGGTCATCAGTCAATCCTTAATTCCAGATATATTTTATTGAATTCAAATTTCACCATCTGCCGTGGTGGGATTCAAATACGGGTCCCCCAGAGCATTACCTTGGGTCTCTGGATTACTAGTACCAGCGATAATACCACTGCCTCCCCTCAGAGGGAAGATAAGGAGAATTTATTTTCACCCAGAGGGTGGTGGAATCGGGAATTCACTGCCTGGAATAGGGGCAAAGACTCTTGAAAGATCCGACATATGTTTAGCCCTGCTTGCTTCAGCCTATGCAAAGACTTCATTTTAAGATATTTCTGCCCATGCAACTAAATCTGTTAAACTGAACAATTGTAGCTAACTTGACTGCACGTTGAATTGGAGGGCATGATGGGTGAGCTGAAGATTGACTGCATTCCTGAAGGGTACACAACGCAGGCAAACAACAGCAGCTGCGGGGATCGCTTATCTAGACTAAGACAGCATGCGAAAAACACTTCCAATAATGAGATAAGGGTTGAAATAAATTTTGGTTTTACAGTATGTCAGTTCTGTTTCAATGTGTTCAAATTCAGCGCAGTCCAAGGACCGAGCCAGAAGCCAATCTAAAAGTTTACTTTTCTTTGCTCCTGTCATGTTAATTTTTTAAATAGTTCTTTTCAATGAAAGGAAACCATTTTAAAACTCACACCAAGTGCAGTCCCCGCATCTCTTCAAATGATGAATGGACCCAACAACCCTCTGACAGCCTGAGGATTCGGGGTAGACCATTTAGGACGGAGGTGAGGAGACATTTCTTCACCCGGTGAGCCTGTGGAATTCATTCCCACAGGAAGTAGTTGATGCCAAAACATTGATTGTATTCAAGAGGCGGCTGCATATAGCACTTGGGGCGAATGGGATCAAGAACAAAGAACAAAGGACAAAGAACAATACAGCAGAGGAACAGGCCCTTCGGCCCTCCAAGCCCGCGCCGCTCCCTGGTCCAAACTAGACCATTCTTTTGTATCCCTCCATTCCCACTCCGTTCATGTGGCTATCCAGATAAGTCTTAAACGTTCCCAGTGTGTCCGCCTCCACCACCTTGCCCGGCAGCGCATTCCAGGCCCCCACCACCCTCTGTGTAAAATACGTCCTTCTGATATCCGTGTTAAACCTCCCACCCCCCCCTCACCTTGAACCTATGACCCCTCGTGAACGTCACCACCGACCTGGGAAAAAGCTTCCCACCGTTCACCCGATCTATGCCTTTCATAATTTTATATACTTCTATTAGGTCACCCCTCATCCTCCGTCTTTCCAGTGAGAACAACCCCAGTTTACCCAATCTCTCCTCATAACTAAGCCCTTCCATACCAGGCAACATCCTGGTAAACCTCCTCTGTACTCTCTCTAAAGCCTCCATGTCCTTCTGGTAGTGTGGCGACCAGAACTGGACGCAGTATTCCAAATGCGGCCGAACCAACGTTCTATACAACTGCAACATCAGACCCCAACTTTTATACTCTATGCCCCGTCCTATAAAGGCAAGCATGCCATATGCCTTCTTCACTACCTTCTCCACCTGTGATGTCACCTTCAAGGATCTGTGGACTTGCACACCCAGGTCCCCAGGATCAAAGGTTATGGGGAGAAAGCAGGATTAGGCTATTGAGTTGGACGATCAGCCATGATCGTAATGAATAGCAGTGCAGGCTCGAAGGGCCGAATGGCCTCCTCCTGCTCCTATCCCCTATGTTTCTAACGCATTTGAAGAAAACATTTAGATGTGCTCTCGAAGTGCTGTAACCTACAGGGTTAAAGATCAACTGGAGAGTGAGATTTATCTGGGATCGCTCTTTTTGCGTCAGTACAGGAGACGGTGGGCCGAATGGCCTCTCTCTGTGCTATGATTCTGTGCTAAATTCTTGCACTATCAGCAAAAACCCTGAATGAAAGGTCACTTAGAAATTTGTTTCAGATTAAAATGCAAGAATAGAAACTGAAGAATTTGAAAAACAGACATCACTGAGTTTGATTCCCTTCATCTGAAGACGCTAATTAATTTTCAGGAGAGCAACTTGCTCTTAGCTGAAAGGCCATTGGGAAAAACACGAGAGACATTTTGAAAAGCAATAATTATTTCAAAACGGAAAATTAAGTGCCCTTCTTTTCAACATTTGAGTGGGCGCCACAACCTGCTTCTTCCTTTTAGAGTTTACATGGCTCTCAGAAAGTTTGTGCCGAAGTCATCGGAAAGCTTACGAGCTGTGAACGTGCTGCCCTCAGGAAGATTCCGGGTGCTGTCCCCAGTCTGTGCCTTACACCAGGGGCACGGCCATTGGCCTTTGGTTCTCTGTATTGGAGGGAAAGGGGGTTCCAGTTCCTGACTGTCACCCAGTGACCTTCTCCTGGGACTGGGCACCGGGGAGCAACACGGTGTCGGGATACTGATGGAAGTCGGTGGAAACTCGAACCATCACCACGCTGGTTCCCAGAGATGCCAGGAATAAAAACAATAATCTCATAGCGTTCAAAAACACCTGATAGGAATGTGAACGGTTCCAACACCGGGAATACGTATCCGCACTATTTAGGCCAAAAGACCATAAGACATAGGAGCAGAATTAGGCCATTCGGCCCATCGAGTCTGCTCTGCCATTCAATCATGGCTGATATTTTTCTCATCCCCATTCCCCTGCCTTTTCCCCATAACCCCTGATCCCCTTATTAATCAAGAACCTATCTATCTCTGTCTTAAAGACCTGGCCTCCACAGCCTTCTGCAGCAAAGAGTTCCTCAGGTTCACCACTCTCTGGCTGAAGAAATTCCTCCTCATCTCTGTTTTAAAGGATTGCCCTTTCAGCCTGAGGTTGTGCCCTCTGGTTCTAGTTTTTCCTCTCCAGTGGAAACATCCTCTCCACGTCCACTCTATCCAGGCCTCGCAGTATCCTGTAAGTTTCAATAAGATCCCCCTCATCCTTCTAAACTCCAACGAGTACAGACCCAGAGTCCTCAACCGTTCCTCATACGACAAGCTCTTCATTCCAGGGATCATTCTTGTGAACCTCCTCTGGACCCTTTCCAAGGCCCAGCACATCCTTCCTTAGCTATGGGGCCCAAAACTGCTCACAATACTCCAAATGGGGTCTGACCAGAGCCTTTCAGAGACATGGATAGAGCAGGGGCAGGAATGGATGCTGCAGGTCCCGGGGTTCAAATGTTTTAGTCGAAGTAGGGAAGGAGGTAGAAGAGGGGGAGGGGTAGCATTATTGGTCAGAGATTGTATCACAGTGTCAGAGAGGAGGTTTGATGAGGACTTATCTGTTGAGGTAGTATGGGCGGAGATTAGAAATAGGAGAGGAGAGGTCACCCTGTTGGGAGTCTTTTATAGACCTCCTAAAAGTTCTAGAGAGGTTGAGGAAAGGATTGCGGAGTCAATCCTGCTTAGGAGTGAAAGTAATAGGGCAATTGTTATGGGGGATTTTAACTTGACTAATATTGACTGGAATTGTTATAGCTCTAGCTCGTTAGAGGGGTCAGTTTTTGTTCAAAGCGTGCAGGAAGGTTTTTTGACTCAGTATGTAGACAGGCCAACTAGAGGTGAGGCTATATTGGATCTGGTGCTGGGAAATGAGCCAGACCAGGTGCTAGACTTGGAAGTTGGTGTGCATTTTGGTGATAGTGACCACAATTCGGTTACGTTCACCTTAGTGATGGAAAGGGATAGGCATGAACCTCGGGCCAGTGGTTTTAGCTGGGGGAAGGGTAATTATGAGGCTATTAGGAGAGAATTAGGAAACATAGGTTGGACTAGGAGATTACAGGGACTGGGAACGTCCGACATGTGGAGTTTTTTCAAGGAGCAGCTACTGCGAGTCTGTGATAGGTATGTCCCTGTCAGGCAAGGAGGAATTGGTAGGGCTAGGGAACCGTGGTGCACCAAAAAAGTTTCTTTGTTGGTTAAAAAGAAAAAGGAGGCTTATGTTCGGATGAGACGTGAGCACTCGGGTAGTGCACTAGAAAGCTTTAGATTGGCTAAGAGGGAGTTGAAGAGCGAGCTTAGAAGGGCTAAAAGGGGACATGAGAAGACTTTGGCGGATAGGGTTAAAGAGAATCCTAAGGCGTTCTATAGGTATGTCAAGAACAGAAGGTTGGTTAGGGCAAGTTTAGGGCCAGTTATAGATGGCAGAGGGAAGTTATGTGTGGAACCGGAGGAGATTGGTGAAGCATTGAACCAATATTTCTCTTCGGTGTTCACGCAAGGGGACATGAATATAGCTGAGGAGGACACTGGGTTGCAAGGGAGTAGAATAGACAGTATTACAGTTGATAAGGAGGATGTGCAGGATATTCTGGAGGGTCTGAAAATAGATAAATCCCCTGGTCCGGATGGGATTTATCCAAGGATTCTCTGGGAGGCAAGAGAAGTGATTGCAGAGCCTCTGGCTCTGATCTTCAGGTCGTCGTTGGCCTCTGGTATAGTACCAGAAGATTGGAGGTTAGCGAATGTTGTCCCATTGTTTAAGAAGGGGAACAGAGACTTCCCCGGGAATTATAGACCGGTGAGTCTCACTTCTGTTGTCGGCAAGATGTTGGAAAAAATTATAAGGGATAGGATTTATAGTTATTTGGAGAGTAATGAATTGATAGGTGATAGTCAGCATGGTTTTGTGGCAGGTAGGTCATGCCTTACTAACCTTATTGAGTTTTTTGAGAAAGTGACCAAGGAGGTGGATGGGGGCAAGGCAGTGGACGTGGTATATATGGATTTTAGTAAGGCGTTTGATAAGGTTCACCATGGTAGGCTTCTGCAGAAAATGCAGATGTATGGGATTGGGGGTGATCTAGGAAATTGGATCAGGAATTGGCTAGCGGATAGGAAACAGAGGGTGGTGGTTGATAGTAAATATTCATCATGGAGTGCGGTTACAAGTGGTGTACCTCAGGGATCTGTTTTGGGGCCACTGCTGTTTGTAATATTTATTAATGATCTGGATGAGGGTATAGTTGGGTGGATTAGCAAATTTGCTGATGACACCAAAGTCGGTGGTGTGGTAGACAGTGAGGAAGGGTGTCGTAGTTTGCAGGAAGACTTAGACAGGTTGCAAAGTTGGGCCGAGAGGTGGCGGATGGAGTTTAATGCGGAGAAGTGTGAGGTAATTCACTTTGGTAGGAATAACAGATGTGTTGAGTATAGGGCTAACGGGAGGACTTTGAATAGTGTGGAGGAGCAGAGGGATCTAGGTGTATGTGTGCATAGATCCCTGAAAGTTGGGAATCAAGTAGATAAGGTTGTTAAGAAAGCATATGGTGTCTTGGCGTTTATTGGTAGGGGGATTGAATTTAGGAGTCGTAGCGTTATGTTGCAACTGTACACAACTCTGGTGCGGCCGCACTTGGAGTACTGTGTGCAGTTCTGGTCCCCACATTACAGGAAGGATGTGGAGGCTTTGGAGAGGGTGCAGAGGAGGTTTACCAGGATGTTGCCTGGTATGGAGGGGAGATCCTATGAGGAGAGGCTGAGGGATTTGGGATTGTTTTCGCTGGAAAGGCGGCGGCTAAGAGGGGATCTTATTGAAACATATAAGATGATTAGAGGTTTAGATAGGGTGGATAGTGATAGCCTTTTTCCTCTGATGGAGAAATCCAGCACGAGGGGGCATGGCTTTAAATTGAGGGGGGGTAGTTATAGAACCGATGTCAGGGGTAGGTTCTTTACCCAGAGGGTGGTGAGGGATTGGAATGCCCTGCCAGCATCAGTAGTAAATGCGCCTAGTTTGGGGGCGTTTAAGAGATCCGTAGATAGGTTCATGGACGAAAAGAAATTGGTTTAGGTTGGAGGGTCACAGTTTTTTTTTTAACTGGTCGGTGCAACATCGTGGGCCGAAGGGCCTGTTCTGCGCTGTAATGTTCTATGTTCTATGTTCTATGTTTTATACAGCCTCAGAAGTACATTCCTGTACTTGTATTCTAGCCCTCTTGACATGAATGCTAACATTGCATTTGCCTTCCTAACTATCGACTGAACCTGCACGTTAACATCTCCATTTAAGAATTTAAATTCTCTCTCAATAATGGATGGAATTTTTCCACAGACACAGGATAGTCTGGATAGCCGGAGGCTTTTTCCCAGGGTGGAAGGGTCGTCTACAAGAGGGCACGGGTTATTGTGAGCAGTTATTGACACAGCGGTTGAGGATTCTGGGTCTGTACTCGTTGGAGTTTAGAAGGATGAGGGGGGATCTTATTGAAACTTACAGGATACTGCGAGGCCTGGATAGAGTGGATGTGGAGAGGATGTTTCCACTAGTGGGAAAAACTAGAACCAGAGGGCACAACCTCAGGCTAAAGGGACGATCCTTTAAAACAGAGATGAGGAGGAATTTCTTCAGCCAGAGAGTGGTGAATCTGTGGAACTCTTTGCCACAGAAGGCTGTGGAGGCCAGGTCATTGAGTGTCTTTAAGACAGAGATAGATAGGTTCTTGATTAATAAGGGGGTCAGGGGTTATGGGGAGAAGGCAGGAGAATGGGGATGAGAAAAATATCAGCCATGATTGAATGGCGGAGCAGACTCGATGGGCCGAGTGGCCTAATTCTGCTCCTATGTCTTATGGTCTTTTGGCCTAAGTAGTCAATCAGTCGCTTTTGTGGAGTGTGGTGAGGTCAGAGTCAGGATGGTGGGTGGGGGAGGTGAGGGGCAAGTGGAGGGACTGAGGGGGGAGTGGGTGGGGGGTGAGGGGGGAGTGGGTGGGGGCTGAGGGGGGAGTGGGTGGGGGGTGAGGGGGGAGTGGGTGGGGTGCTGAGGGGGGGAGTGGGTGGGGTGCTGAGGGGGGGAGTGGGTGGGGGGTGAGGGGGAGTGGGTGGGAGGTGAGGGGGGAGTGGGTGGGAGGTGAGGGGGAGTGGGTGGGGGGCTGAGGGGGGAGTGGGTGGGAGGTGAGGGGGGAGTGGGTGGGGTGCTGAGGGGGGAGTGGGTGGGAGGTGAGGGGGGAGTGGGGGGGCGTGAGGGGGGAATGGGTGGGAGGTGAGGGGGGAGTGGGTGGGGGGCTGAGGGGGGAGTGGGTGGGGCATGAGGGGGGAATGGGTGGAGGTGAGGGGGGAGTGGGTGGGGGGCTGAGGGGGGAGTGGGTGGGAGGTGAGGGGGGGTGGGTGGGGGGCTGAGGGGGAGTGGGTGGGAGGTGAGGGGGGAATGGGTGGGTGCTGAGGGGGGAGTGGGTGGGAGGTGAGGGGGGAGTGGGTGGGAGGTGAGGGGGGAGTGGGTGGGAGGTGAGGGGGGAGTGGGTGGGAGGTGAGGGGGGGTGGGGGGCGTGAGGGGGGAATGGGTGGGAGGTGAGGGGGGAGTGGGTGGGGGGCTGAGGGGGGAGTGGGTGGGAGGTGAGGGGGGGCGTGGGTGGGAGGTGAGGGGGGCGTGGGTGGAAGGTGAGGGGGGAGTGGGTGGAAGGTGAGGGGGGCGTGGGTGGAAGGTGAGGGGGGTGTGGGTGAGGGTACCGGTGCGGGTGGGGCCTAAACACACTGGTGACCCCTGGTTTCAGAGTGCTCGAGCGCCGTTTCACTCGGGTGCCCCAATCTCACAGTGCCCTGGGAGACCCCCTCCCTCCCCCCACAGATATCGGAACCCCCCCATCGGTCGCGGCATGTTCCCCAACCCCTCCCCGACACGGGTCGCCGGGATCAGGGCATTGGGACCCTCCTGATGGGTCTTCCATTATGACCCCCGACAAGCCCACTTCCCCCCGCCCCCCCCCCCCATCATGACTCCCTTCACGACCCACCCTTGCACGACCTCCCACCCCGCAATGCCCCCTGCCATCAGACCTCCCCCATATGGCCCACCCACTCCCCCCCCACTGTCATGGCTCCCACTTGGACTCCACCCCCTTGGCACTGCCCCTGCACACTGGTGGTGCCCAACTGCGGGGGTGTCCGGTGAGCACTGCCAGTGTTCCAGGTGGGCTGTGCCTGGTCACTTCCCTGACCATCTGATGGTTTCGATGTCCCCTTCCCCCCTCTCCACTCCGATGTGACCATTGCGCCAGGTCCCCTGTGTGTCGGTCAGTAGTGATCCGCACTGAGGAGGTACACGTTGATGCGGACATGGGGGAGAAACGTGCAGACCCCGCACATACAGTGACCCAAGCCTGGGAATCGAACCCTGGTCCCTGTGAGGCTAACTCTGTGCGTGAAAGGCTGCACTTACGTGATGCCTTGTGACTGAAAAGTGAGAAATGAATGAAAAGCAGCCTCTTTTAATAGCCTGCACGTGTACCTCGGGTTAATGGATGCATGAGAGAGTCCGATACCCGGCTGGAGTTGTCAGTCTTTCGAGTTGCCACATCTCAGGCTGTCACCAGTGGATCCAAATGGTGCCTTTTGACTTGATGGATACTCATTGAATGAACATTCTTCAGCCGAGATGGGACTGCACAAGTACCTCCAAAATAGCGAGGTTTTCTTCAAGCTCAGTGAGATGTCACTTCCTATCTGAGTGAATACAATGCCCTTCCCGATCTCCAGCCGAGGCAGCTCTCTAATTCAACAGCCGCTGACTAGATGGCCAGGAGCATTCATAAAAATTTCACCACCTCGTTCCCTCAAGGCCGCCTCTCTCAGCCGCAGAGATTCTT